>NW_027114928.1:260217-288660 GCF_000696795.3 Halyomorpha halys
ATATTTAGATAAATTTTATGTTTAAAATTTTAACATTGTATAGTTGCTGTTTATATGAAAGAACCGAATGATTAACTGAATATGAACAAAAATACCGAACAAAAAATATTCATAGTACATGTTCTTTTCAAATAACTTAAACATTATTTGCTAAATTCCATTATTTATTGGCAATTTGTCAGATCATTTACAAACTATTACATATTTATTTACTTTCTTAATTTGGTATGAGTTACTTTTGATAGAGCTCTTGTCAGCTAATTATATATATATGTAGACAGTAGAGGATGAGAGGGATTGAAGATGTAAAATGTGTGAATGGCTACAAGAGTAGTACGTCAGGAGAAAATTCAGGATCTCACATACAATAATTGTACAAATCCGAAATATATAATGTATATATGTGTATATAAATGTTCCTAGTATCCCGTAATAAAAAGTATCAGAAGAGGGAATTCAAAGTTATTTTTGGGCCAATTAACTCCGCCATAAAGTATTAGTTTGTACATTTTGTATTTAGAGTTAAAATGATTGTTTTTTATTAGGTTACAAAATATCACTATGATCTTTTTCATTCATGTAGAAATTAAACATAATTGATATATAATTCTATAATAATTGACAATTTTAGTTAGTGGTTGTTATATAGATTGATGGTATATGTATGAGTTACTTTTTTAAAATACTTTTTATCTTCTTTATTGGAAATAATTTAATTGATGTTGATAAATAAAATATATGTTACTCAATTTGCAACAGGTTATAAAAACACAGGTAATATACTTTTTATAACCGGTTTTCTTTTTTTTCTGCTTCATAATTAATGTTTTTAATTTTTAAATTCTGTCAATCATAAACTAGGTTTATATTTCATTGTGCTTAAATTTTTGACTAGGTTTCCGATGCTTGTATAAGGTTATTCTTTATACAATCAATTACTCCTTAGACCCTTTAAAAAAATTTTGGTATAATACAATGGTTAATTTTATTCAGCTATTAAATATATTATTAAAAGCTTTATAGTTTTATTTATGTATTTTAAGTTTCCTAGTGACTATTGTGATTTATTTACTATCATTAATAAGGAATATTCAAAACTAAAAACTGATCAATTGGTTCATTATTTTATCTAAAAAAAAAAAAGAATGTAGTATATATAATAATAATAATAAAAATTCTCCAGGTGAAAATGTGATATATGCATTTTGCAGATAATTTTATCTTAAAAAAAAAAATGCTTAGTTTTTAAGTTATAAATAAAAAAATGGAAATGTTTCAATTTGTTTTCTTTGTGAAGCCAGTCATAAAGTCAAGGTAACAAAGACAAAATTCTGATTCAGCATCAAAAACTTATAGAAGCGTTGAGAAAACTACTTTTATGTTTTTTTTATTAAAAACACCTATTTTGAACCTTAGTTTAGTTTTTATTTTTATCTTTAGAACTTAAAGGTATTAATCAAGTGAAGAATAAAAGACAAAATAAATAAAGACTGGTGTAATTGTATTGATCAATCTTGTGCTTAATGATTTCGGGCTTATATATCTTTAAGAATCATCTTCATTTTTCCAAAAATTATACAACATGATATTTTAGTTTTATTATTGATATTTCGCCCCTAATATAGATCTCATTCAATTAAATGTTCGTTGTTGACTAGCCATTGTACATAAATATGTTTATATTTACTAATATTATTTTTTGTGAAAAGATCAATTTGCGTATAAATATTTTGTACTCTTTTAAATGGGATCATGATTAAAAAATAGGACTAGACTTTCTTTTTACATGAAACAATGTACAATATTAGAAGATAGAAAATATACAATAGTTGACTTCATTTTGGTGTTGATACAAGGGGACTGTAACTCTGAGAATTACATGTTGGAAGAGCGAATGGATTCATTCCGGTGAAAGGTGAAGAAACAAGACTTCCAACTCCTATAACAATACGAAATAATATTAAAATCATTGTAATTTATTGAGTTTTTAAAGTAAATTCAATATTCTAATGTATTTTTTTTTT
Organism: Halyomorpha halys; assembly: GCF_000696795.3. Lineage (NCBI taxonomy): Eukaryota > Metazoa > Arthropoda > Insecta > Hemiptera > Pentatomidae > Halyomorpha > Halyomorpha halys. The sequence goes on from NW_027114928.1 coordinate 262,242, forward strand.
TTACTTCTTTAGTAGTTTTTTATTATCTTTAGTCTCTTAAATTATTGATTTTATGGAATAAAGTGACAGTTTAATAAACTTAAAATACATTGATGACTTCACTGTTATTTTATCAGTCATAAAACTACCAGATGACATTTTTTTTTTTTTTCGGTTGGTTCTATAAACCTTGTAGATCTTTGGCTGCCCAACCCAGCCTTATCCACGCCTGCCTGTCTTGGGCTACTGCTTTCCAGTTTACTGCATGCAGCTCTTTCACATCTTTGTCAGTTCTGTCTATCCATCTGGTTTTTGGCTTCCCATGTGGTCTCTTGCCAAATGACTTCTATCAGCTCATATCATAACTAAAGTTAGGTTGTAAATAATTTTAATACTATACACATCTGATGGAGCTATCATTAGATTGAGATTGAGTCTGTCACAGTTTTTTTTACAAGTTTTTCAATGGTTATTGCTGATTTTTTTCCAACAGCTGATTTTGAAAGGTCCTAATTTAAGTAATTATGTTAGCGAGATTAAGTCTAATAAAAACAGTTGAAGTTTCTACAACATAATCTTTGAACCATTGCTGCCTCTGCCACTTACATATGTGGGTGTCCCAATAGACTTCCACAATCTAGAAATATTTGGGATCTTGTATTTTACCAGTGTTAAGCAACCCGCAATTGCAGTTACAATTATAATTATTTTTCAATTACTGCAATTTGAAACTGTAAAATTGAAATTGGAATTTTGATTAGTAATTCCAACTACTTGATAAATCACTGCGACTGTGATAGTGCCCTGAAATTACAATTAAAGCTGAACAAAGTAATTATAATTACTAATTTCAGTCAAATATAAGTGCAATTACTTTTAGCCTGACACTCTCTTTTGCCTTTGTTTTACTTTGCCAATAAAATATATCAATTTGGTATATTTGTTTATGCAGTAGAAGTTATTCATGTTTACTTCATTTCTATAGTCACTGAAGATAGATATTTCTTAGTTGGAATATAAATAAATCACATTAGGGCTTAGTAGTTAATAAAAACGAGTATTTCTGAAAAACAGTATTCGTTGATGAGGTAAGCTGATAAATTAGAATTCAAGGTCTTGTTAGTACAGCATAACTTCTCTAAATATCTACCCATTCCCAATCTTATTGTTTATTTTCTGCATGTTAAATGCATGACCCACTGTGTTCTCGGAGATATAAGATATACTTACTATTATTAACTTTCTTTTAAACTTTGATTTATATTTTTAAGTAATTACTTCCTGATTTACCGTGAAGTTTATCATAACATAACTGTTAAATATTTTGTTAGTATTGAAAATAATACCAAGTATTATAAAAAATTCTTTTTTAAAAAAGGTAAATTTTGATAAATTTCCTCTAAAAGGTTGGCTGCTACACTTTTTCTGATGTAAGGATAATATTTACATAATCTGTGATAGACATTAAATAGTTTCATTTATTTATTCATTAATAATGCATGGTATTTGTAAATATGTCCCAATGTACCACACTGATTTGATGTTTCATTGTCTCCTTAAATCACTTAATTGTGGATACATTTATTTTTGATTTAAGAATTAATAGCTGGTGTGTGTGTGTTTTCTTGGAAGTCATATCAGCAATAGAAAAAAAAAATATTCTACTAGAAAAACAAAATAAATATGCACAAATTTATATCTATGGTACTTATCCATATAACAAATCAAAAATATATAATTATTTCAATTTTTTTCATAAATTTTCTTTGATGAGATATGGATAATTTCATGAAGTTTTTGAAACTCAGTGAAGTATATTGAAAAAATAAAGATTTTTGTCTTTTTTCATTTGAGACGATTGTTATTTTTTAAATCTGGAAATATGCTAATAGCACTAGAGCTTAGCATTGGATAAAATCAATACCCTTGTTCTCTCTGGGATCCCTAGAATAAAGATAGGGACTCACTAGGTGCGGAGGAGTTGAAGATGACGGGGGTGGTTGACGTGGCCTGGGAGGACGTCGGGTAGGTCGGCGTGGAGTTGTTGTACCCGCCGTTGCTGGAGTGTGGCGTGCTCGTGCTGGAGCCGTATCCCCGAGGCGAAACACTTCCAGCACCTCCCCTCGTGTACTCTTCTGCAAAACAAATTATTTAATTTAGGAGTTGCATTTCGAAGAATATCTAGTCTTTTCCAATTTATCTTATTTCGAGTTTATTTAAGATCTGTATTCTGTATGAGCTAATTGTAAAATTATGAAAAATATATATATAGAGAGAAATACTTTATTCATTCATGCTGCCCAAATATATCGGGTTGCTACATTACACAGCATATTTATCAATCCGTGATTGGACATACATAAATTACATATTTTTACATGGTATAATAAAATAGAAAGAAAACATTTATAATTTTCTATTATAATTAATTATAATAATAAGTATAATTGAGAACAATTTATGGATAAATAAAGAGTTTTTTTTTGCTGTACCTTCCGTCCACTGACCGTTGTTCTCATGGACCGTCACCGCCAGCTGGCCAGTGTAGGAGTTGAAGGTGGCAGTGCTGTTGTTGGTCGGTGACCTTGGAGCTGCAAGTTGTTGGTTCCTGGGCTGCATTGTATAAAGTGCTTCTGCCAAGTCTGCTGCTCTTTTCAATATTATTTCCTAAAACATGATTCAAAGTTTTCATTTTTGTTTAATGTAAATATTTGAATCGATGATTCAGTGCGGATCTTTTATTATCCCAAGATATGTAAATTTATCAAAATTACCTTTGGGAGTTTTTCTGGGTCACCCGGATGCCTTGGTATCAGCTTCTGCAAGCGCTGAAATCCGTAGTCGATCGTCGGCTCGTTCAAGGCTAAAAAAGAAATATAAAAAGTGTATTCTACATCTCAAAACCTAAGCGACTGTTTTTCAGGAAATATTTGAACTATTCATTATACTTACAAACATAAACGAAGCGCCCAGGAGCACCCTTACAGAACTGCTTGCTCTTGTAAGACAAGGTTACCTCTACAACCCCCGGTATATGCCTTGGTGGTGTTTGCACCCTTATCGCATGGGAGGTAATCAGCTGTAAAATGTTTTATATTATACTCAGAGGTTGATATTATAGGAGTATTCATGATATTGTGTTAAATGTAAAATGTTTTAGCGTGTTAAATGTTATAAGTATAGCATTGTGAGAAGTCCTATTTAAAGTCATGTTAAATGATAAATACATAAGAGCTCCTAGCGGATTTTCTGAGCAACTTGTTTAGTAACCTTTCCTTCCAAAACTTCTTGTTATTGTTTACTTCTAAGTTTTGATCACAGTAATTTATTATAACATGCCTAAAATAAGTGAAAAGTAAAAGTTTGGCTACTTATTATATTTTTTAAAAAGTCCAAAACACAAGACAATATAAAAAAACAAAAAAAACAAACTACAAGTAAGTAACCTAAACACGACAACAAATAAAACGGTGACAAGCTTAGCTGGTCTGTTTCGTGACGACATTCTTCATTTAACAGACTTAGTAACAGACTCTCAGCCATATTACATGTTATATCGTTTTAAATTGGTAAAAGAAGGAAATATTTCTTTAGTTAACATTTTAAACTAAAGATCATGAATACCCCTTATATTGTACATTTCAAGCTATTTGAAAGTTATCAAATCTTGGAAATCAATTGCTCATATTAGTTTAAATATAGAATTACCTCACTCCAAACAAGCATCGTGCCGAAGACTACTTGAAGACCATCAAAGAAGTTATCTCCAATGATGATAACTGTTGAACCACCGCTTGTCCATCCTTCGCTTGGGGAGATGGCTTTGATGCAGGGCGTCGCAACAGGCAGAGGTGGATATAGACCTGCGTTGATAGGATCGGTTTAATTTTATGTTTATTAAAGCATTAATAATAAATAAATTAATCATAATCTGAGGCGACCTAGAGGAGATTAGAAAGGATAATAGTTTTCCAAATTTCAACTTTAAGTTTTCTAGGCATTAAGTGTGAAGTGAATATTTCACAAGTGAAAATAATAAGAATTACCCGTCGTTATTATAAATATAGTAAATAGTTTTAATCAAATCAAATAATCCCCTATTGTTTACGAATTATATTTTATTTTAAAAAATTATTTTTATAGTTCGTATAACGTAAAAAAAATACATATATATATATATTATTACAATAGTTGTGTATAAATACTGAATATATTTAATATTTAGAATAAATAATATGAAATCAATATTTGTAATAATTTATTTATAAATCTATCGTTCTGAACAGATAATCCCCTCTCCATTTTCATTGCTCTAAGCAGCATAAAATTAAACCAATTCAAGCTTTTTCATTATAATTTTTTAAACCCACACTTGCAACTAAATTTCATCGTTAGTAAATACACACATTATTGAATGGATCAAGAACGAATTAAGAAGTGCGGTTGCTTCAAGAAAGTTTTGATAGAAACTGATTTACTTAAATAAATAGCCAAGCATATTGTATCTAAAAAAAAAAATCACTACTTTCCCTGTGTGATTTGTTTCTTGTGATACATTACAAAATTATAATTTCTCCGAATGATAACTTAGTAATGTTTATAGATGTCTGCTGGTCCAATACTATGTCAGAAGACAAAACAAGCAATTATTTTGGCGACCGTTTCCCTTCCTTCTCTCCCATTTTAGAAACCCCTTCAATCTAGGAAAAGGAAAAATGGCCGCTTCGCAGACAGCGGAGGGAGCAAGAGGGAATTAAAAATAAAGCCTAGACCGGAAACAAGATGGCGGTCGAGTGGTAGCGAACCGGAAAATCAGGGAGGGCGCGACTGGAACATTGCAATTACTTCGATCTGAGGAGGAGGGGGCGAAGGCACCGCTCGGGATTACTTCCTTATTCCAAAAATTACTTCTCCACTTCACTTAGCGCTAGGATTCCGCCCATTTCGCCCAACCTTATATTTTCAAGGAATGTTTTCATTCCAAGCATATAATAAGTTTAGTTGGCACCGATTTACCAGTAAACTCATTTACACAAAGTTCAAATTCTACATCATTGAATCTCATGCCTATGTGTGGTTGCTAAAGAATGAATTCAACATAAAGGAAATCTTAAAACCTTTATCGTTATATAACCAAGCTTAGGATGATAATTTAAAAAATATGACTTGTTTGACTCGCTCTATGTCGAACAATTTTCGAGGTTTTATTCCATAAATCTGTGATAGTCTAGCAAAACCAGATTGTTCACTACCGAAATAAATAGTAATGAATTCTTTCGCCTGTCAAGAAATGATATTACACCACTTGTACGCTGAATATGAAAATAGGCAGTCATTTGTCCCCTTAGATAATGTTTTGTCACTAAAACCGAGATGATAATATAGTTACTTTGCTTTAATAGTGGCTTATCTGACAAAAAAAAAAAAAAATGCTTTTGATTTTCACCTCCATAGATAATTACCCTAGTCTATCGTTACTTTTTAGTCAGCCTACTAGCTTCAGAAATCTGTAGGAGGACCCCAACAGAGAATGTAACTTCAGTCTATGATATTATCTTGGCAATATGTCTAATAAAAAATAAAGTAACAATTTTTTTTGTCAAATGTGCCACTATTTCAACTAAGCAGCGATACAACATATATAATTTTTTTTCAGTGTAAAAGTCTTTACCTAAATAAAGATTTATTTATGACGTGGAACCATAGTTATACAATTGGAGGAAGATAGTCCGGGTGGCAGTCAATAAAGGTTTTAAAATAGTTTTTTGTTACTATTTTGAAACCTTTATTGACCGGTCAATTATCTTCTTCCAATATGCATAGTTATACAATATAGTATTTTTCTTATTCTTGACCCTCTTCATTTATCCAGGGATATTTTAAATTTGCTCTCCTGTAAAATTATGTAAATTATCATGTCTTTTCAAACAGCCACAGAAAGGTTTCTTGCTTTTCTTCAATAATGTAACGTTTGAAAAAAAACATTATGATTTTATTTTGAATTTGACTTCTTCCAAATAGAGTACCCTAGACTAGAACTTTATTATCTGGGGTCTTCCTATAGGTTGATCTAAAGCTAGTAAAACTATCACAAAGTAACCATAGTTTACGATACAATCTATGGAATACGTCTAATACAAAAAAAAAAAAAAAAAAAATATTTCTGTCAAATTTTGCACTACGTAAGCAAAGCAGCGAAATGGAAAAAAAAAATTATTAACCAAATCATGTTTTCCAAAAAAATATTTGTGCTTTTAATGCTGGGTTAAATTTTAAGAGAGGGTGGTTATTGTTGTAGTTAGCATAATACAGAAATATGTTGTATTTTACATGTTCTAAAACGTTCTGTAAACAATTTTGTTCTCCCACTAAAGCATTTGTTTTTCAGAATAAATTAAAGGAACTATCTAAAAGAAACTTAAATTGTTTCGTCCATTTTTGAATTATTCTACTTTTTTTTTTTTTTGTTATTTATTTTCACTAGCTCCAACCAAGACAAACGTTTGTCATATCGTGGGTAATAGTAAATCCGTGGGGGCAGTAAGGCCTCTTGTTTAAGGGAGTCCATCCCTTTAATAACTGATGGCAGTTCTTCAACCTCCACCCTCCACCCCCCGGGCCCTGAATTATTGAAGTTGTCCGAGATCGCGTTTACCAAAATTTATTTTTCAACCGTTAGCCGAACTTCCAAAACTGGATTCCGACCCAAAGGTGAGCCTGTTAAATATTCAAGTTCATTTCATCAGTCAGTTAGTCGGCCCAGTTGGAGCTGTCGAATTCCCCAAACCACAAGCATGTTGCTTTTATTGCTTTATGGCATGGTAGATTCGTTTATTATTCCATCGTGTATGCATGCTTTTCATTTTGGGCGAGTAATGCAATTGAGGTTGGCATTTATGTCTGTTCGCAAGTGCACAAATGATATATCATAATCCGTAACCTTGCAAAGTAGATTGAACTTCCAGAGAAACCTAGAAAAGTTTGTTTAAATATACATACCTATAAATAAATATATATACTATATAATTTTTTTTTCAATGTATATATGTACTGGAACAGTAAACACCTTGGTAAGTGTATTTTAACTCACTTTTCTTTATTAAATAGTTTAATCTACATTGCAAGATTAAGGATTGAGATATACTTATGTTGGTTCTTATATATTTAGCATTTTATAATAAAATATTGGTCAATGTTCTATATATGACTACTCAACCTGTTATGATTATTTTTTTTTTTACGTTACTGTGTTAAAATTTTTAAATATAACAGTGAATTAGTCAATCATGAAAATGTTCATTAATCTAAGTATCATTCTAAAACTTTAAAATCTCGGATTTCAATCAGAATTGTCTATAAAATTTTAAGATCTTGATATCGCTGTTTTACATAAAACTAACACACGAGTGTTCAGCTGTTGATAAAAAAAACAAAATCCTATATTTTTAGGCGTTATTTGATACATTGAAATTGTCGAAAAACACACCTAAATTTAAAAATATACTTCAACGTGAATTGCAAAAGTAGAATAAGCAATATCGATGCCACGTTGATTCTAATACAACTTAATTTTGATCGTAGCAGATTCTCTATTTTGGAAGATTGAAGGCAACGATTTAGCTTTATTTTTTAGATTCAATGAACCCTAAGAGACGTAAATTTTATAAGTTCTTGATTATTATTATGATTTTTAAAAATTATTAGTTGATATAATAATAACTAAAAAATTACTAAAAAAAAAAAAATGAATTATTACTTTGGAATTTCAAATCATGAAAGTTTAAAAAAAAAAAATATCATTGGAGCAAAAAACGATCACTTTTGCAAAGTTTCGAGAAATGATACATGCCTGATAAATAAGGTATCAGAAACTTCAGTAGACCCAGAAAAAATCTGTGGAATTTCTTTTTACGATTTAAGATGAAAGGAATATGGTCCGGGTGCGGTCAAGAAAAACTCAAATAGTAGAAATATACTAATTTCACACTGACCCAGGTTCGAATCCAGGTGTGGTAGATAATTATTTTCTGTTTCACTGTAGCCGTGAGTGAGTGCTGTGGGTTCGGAGGCCCTCGGGGGTCCACTCAGCCTCGTAAAGTAGTTACCCTTGGTCGGATAAAAATCTGGCGGTCGAGCGTGATTCTGACCAAATCACCTCCTTAAATTAGTATATTTCTACTATTTGAGTTTTTCTTGACCGCACCCGGACCATATTCCTTTCATCTTCACACACGGTCAATCAATAATCTTCCAGTATTTTTACGATTTAGTTTAGGCATACAAACTATCTTTATGTTTTTGTAGAACTGACAACGTTAGTTATTTTGTTGTTATGAAATAGTGTTTCACGGACCTTTATACCGCCGGTTAGGGAGTGGGTAGCTCAATGGTAAGGCACTGACCCAGGTTCGAATCCAGGTGTGGTAGATAATTATTTTCTGTTTCACTGTAGCCGTGAGTGAGTGCTGTGGGTTCGGAGGCCCTCGGGGGTCCACTCAGCCTCGTAAAGTAGTTACCCTTGGTCGGATAAAAATCTGGCGGTCGAGCGTGATTCTGACCAAATCACCTCCTTGCACAAAGTACTGCACTTCTAACCGTTCATGGGTTGTAGCGGTTTTAATTACCAACGGTTAGTGTGAAGAGTCGATTAAGTGGGAGGAAGGTGAGCTGTTAAAGCAGTATCTGTCATTGGGCTTGTTACTTGGTTAATATCTCTTACGATAAACATTGCCTCAAAATATTTCTTAATATTTTTGAAAAAAGACATTTAATGATTTTATAGTGATGACCATGTCAGTTACTTTCTGAAGAAGCGTTAATTTTATTATATTATTATTGTTATTATTATTTTTATTATCAATATATTAAAAAGTTAGAGTTCATCAAGATTAAAGTTAATTCTACCTTATTGTGATTTAATAAAAAATTCAATGCTGTTGATTTATTCGTAATTAATTTTATTATTGATTATCTCTAGTAATATGTTTAAATATTCTTACAAGGAGGAAATCCAAGCTATTAGTTACCAAGTTTTATAGGTCCGTGAATTTCCTCCTTGCTGTACCTATGCACTATTATCATTATACAAAGCTGTTGGCTGTAACTGGGGTGAGATCGGATAAGGAGGTTTTGTTTCGTCGTACGTAGGATGCCTTCAGCCTTTGTACTGTTCCTTATCAACCCAACCCTCTGACTGAAATTCTCGTCTTAGTTCTGATTTAGCCCTTCACACATGTTAAATTTATTCGCTCTATCTCATATTCTATGGATTGTTTATAATTTTTATTTTAAGAAAATAAGATTAAAAAATCTTAAGTATATTGATGAAATCAAAATCCTTTCCACAGTAATCGTTTAGACTACTTACAGGGTAGAAACTGCAGAAACACTTTGAGTGGGATCAAAAATCGTTTCTACACGTTGATGAAACACACAAACCTCCTTAGATTTATATTGAATACAATAATAATGTATTTTAATTGTACTTTTATTTTTGTATTTTGAAAAAAATCTTTCTGAATATCCTGAACATTGTATTTTTACTGCTCGTTTGCAACATTATTGTGCTAACGACCATATATTAACATTAGTTATAATATCTTAATATTACAGTTTTAATCATGTCATTAAATGCACTAGCATTTATACTAATGGGCGTGGGTAAGACTCTGGAGTCTAAACTCCAAAGTTCAGGCTCGAATAGATAAAAAATTTATTTTCTATGATATTATCCGTATATCGACTCTAGCTCACCTCGCTTCTATAATGTGGATACCTATCCCTTCAGTGAGTTAAGAAATAAAACCAGCTATCGAGCGGAATGCCTATCACATCACCTTTTACAACGATTGTTCAAGAGGTAGAATTAAGGCGCATTTTGAGTTGTTAAAGTACTGTTTTTTTTTATAAATGTTAATAATCTCATTTTTACATTTATATGGTCATCATTACAAGCTGACATTAAATATATTTTCGTATTTATTTCTTTTAATATTTTTATTATTTAATAATTGTTGTAATAATGACAGTAATTGTGTTATTATTAACATGTTGGTTATTTTTAAAATAAGTCATTACATTGCTGCTAAACTCAGAACTGAAATATTTTTTTATTGGTTTATTTTTCCTCAGCAAAATGTATTTATACTTCAGTTACAAACGCTAAGAAAAAGAAACTCAAAACTAACAATTATATATTTATATTCCTAAACATTTCGACTAACTGTGTTGAAGTGATGTGTTGGTCTATTTAGTTAATCTTTTATAGAGCATTGATGTGAGATGTGGTTCTTTTGGCCTGGATTAATATTATGATCTTCAGTCTTGGCGACACCTGAATTGGCAAAACGTTGACTGGTTATTTATTGGCTGATATTTGAGAGGCATAAGGATTTTTAACAGTTAAGTTTGGATCTTCAAATTATATAAATATTTGAATTTTCCTAGTTTATATTACACATTATTTATCAATACGTAAGCAACATATTATTAACGTAATCACAGTATGCCGAGAATGCATTGTTTGATGACCTTGTATACTCAATAACTCATACTGTGCTTATTTGTGTATATATTTATATAAATACGTGCCCGTGTGAGTTATATATTATATATACGGGTTTGTTGACAGAAATACAACAAATAGCCGTAAGGACCTGAAGAGAAAAAGCTGGCTTTTGGGAATGTAAATAATACTGTGAGAGAGTGAGATCCCCTATTTCACTTCCCTGTGTAGGTATATGTGGTGTAACGGAGGGTCGATAGGGGCTCCCGGGGGATTGAGGCGGGTTGGAAGATTTTTTCGTCCGGGCTGGGAGGGTGTTTAAATTACTTGGGGCGGAATCAGGGGCTCGCCCGAAAAGTCTTCCTCGGTGTCTTTTTATAAAGCGGCGGCCACTTAGAATCTTCCTCGTAGAATAGGAATGGCGGGAGTTAGTAGGGGACGCTGTCTTCATGGGGTAGTTAGCTCCTGAAGAAAAACACGGTGTTCTCTTAAGTCGTTTGGGAAGTAAGGCTTCTGTAAACAGATGGAAATAAGTCTGTGGTTATATAATCCGTGACAGTGATATAGCCCGTAATATCGTTCACTTTGCATTGTATTATAAATATAATAAGGTAATAGTATGTAAACAATAAAATTGTTCATCATATCAGTACCAGGTACGAAGTCCCATCTAAGCAGTAAATGTTTAATCTGTTTAGAGTGCTCCTCACGGCCAATTGAACTTGTCTGCTTCCTGGTTTTATCACTTTTATATTTTCCACTGCACTGAAAGTTTGTCTTATCTCTTCGGCCGGTTTCCTTTTTCTGAAGACCAATTTTTTAATTTTATATTTAAAATTTTCTTTGACAGAAAATTTAAAGTGTTATTCGTCATCAAAACCTCACTGACTACACTTTTAACTTCAGTACATGTTAGATGTATATTTAAATTTAATTATAATAGATAGATAGATTATAATAGATTCTAGAAAAATTAATGTGAAGTTTAACAGGTGTACGGATTTTTTGTGTTATTTATAAAATGAGGTAATTCTGTAGTATTGTTATAAAATTATAAATTAAATAAATTCCACAAAACCTCTTTTGGATATATATTTTTTATTTCTTTAAATTGATTTATTAATATTCAAAAGTATATACTACAAGTAAATTTCGGGATATGATTTTTTTAAATTTTAATAGTAGGATTAAGATAAATTCCAACGAATCCCATAAAATCACCTTTACCCTTCGATGTACACCTACTGACTGCCCTACAGTTTCATTTAATGATGTTATTCTTACCCCTGTCGAACAGATCCGCTACCTTGGACTACATTTGGATAAACGGTTAACCTGGAATCCTCACACCAGACTGAAAAGACAGAAAACTGCACGTCGATTTCAATTATTACAGCACTTACTAGACAAACGGTCTAAACTTCCAACGCATTACAAAAGACTGATCTACATGACTGTAATGATGCCAATCTGGACATATGGAGTACAGCTTTGGGGCTCCATTAAACCTTCGAATTCCTCTCGTATTCAATCCTTACAATCCCAAATCCTTCGTAAAATCCTCAATGCTCCTTACTTTGTCACAAATAAAATCATACATAAAGACCTTAATGTTCCCTATGTAACCGATCTAGCCCGAACCAGATATCACTCCTTCCATTATAAACTCTCAAACCCCTTAGTTTCTAACCTTGCATCCTCTTCCATTCCTGACAATCCTCCGAGGCGCCTGAAAAGAAGATGGTCACGAGACCAGCTAATGTAAAATGTCATTAGAGTGCTACCAACGGGTAGTTTCTCTACACGCCTGTAACACTTCAATTTAACTTAGATCAGATTTACTAAATGTGATATAATGTGCAGTTGTAAATAGCAATAAATAAATATTAAAAAAAAATTTTAATAGTAATTTCAGAAGTATTACTAATATGTACAATAAATATTAAATTGCTTCGGAACACACCCTTATACTATTTATTTTTCTTTGCTACTTATTATATATGAGCTATGCTTTACATTTTTGTAAAACCAGAAGAAAACGAAACCCAATACAGTTTTGAAACTCGAAAATTCGAATTATCATCAAGTTACTCCTATTTTACTGTTGGATATTAATAAATCTTACAACGATATGCGTCTGGGTCTAGACAGTTTTGACATGTTGGAAAAAAATAATAAAAACAAGAGGGTTACGTAAGCTTTGGAAGTAAGTCAATTAGCACTCGATCCTTGAATTTGGGAGGGATATCAAACATCTGGGATAGTTTATTAATATATCAAATTTTTAATTTGACTTTCAAAAGATCAAGAGTAAGTTTATGAAAGAATCTCTCCTAACCTATGGTTCTAGAATATAATTTGCGTGCAATTATGGCAATTAGCGACAGAACCTTCCGACTGCGTCCCCTGAGACACAGCTCCTTATCAGCACGTATTCTGCCAGCGATACGATATGCAAGGAGGCGACTTGAGGTTAATCAGCTGATCAGCCGCAAACGTGCGCTGCGCTGTTAATGCGGCGCACACTGTATTCCCGTACCGTCCTCGGTATAATCTCAGCGGCTGTTAATAATTTACAATTGTATGCTACGCTCATGTCTTGTAGGTTTACGTCATCTCTTGTCATTTAATTATGTATTTAATGCAATTGATACCCTGTTCATATATGCTGATTAGAAATAAAATGAATAACTTACTGTCGGACTTGTTTTCATTAGGGCTAAAACGACGAAAGTGATGATTATTATGTTAAAAATGTAATTTGTTTTATAGAATTAAGTGTAAAAAATCAGAGATTTTTGAATCATTGGTGAGAAAGGATCTGAATAGTGGGAGACTATGGCAGTTTATATAAATTTTACAGGATTATATCATAAAATTTTATTAAAATAATATAATCTTTCACACTCAAAGGCAATGCGTATTAAGGATGTTCGTATTCAATCCATATACTCATTAAAAACATATGAATAATGATAAAAAAGAAATATAAAATAGATAACAATAATGATAAAATAATATACGTATTTCTCAAATAAACATAAGTAGATAAACGAGTTAACTTATAGCAAATTAAGTAAACAATCAATTAAATAAAATTATCTTTAACGTATTTTACAGGTTATAGAATTTGTCCAAGCAATTATTGTAAAATGAGTATTACTGTTTATATTTTGAAACATTTTATCACAATATGGTATACTCACTTAGGCCTATAGACTTCGAAATAATTCTTTTATTTATTATTTATTTATTTATTTATTAATTATTAAACCATTATTATTTACTGTTTTATTAATATCACTGTGAATGTTTGTTTTATTATGTGTCGTATACATTTTTAATTTTTTTATTTCACATAAAGAGTAATATGAGAGAAGTTGTTCTGTATTTGTTAATGAACTTAAAAGAGATATCCTTTAAACTAACCAAACATATAGAGCTTATTAAGAAAAAAAAAAGAGTTTAGAAAATTATTTATACATTTATCTGTATTTATACACCTGATTGTATTTATAAAATGATCTGTATAATTATTTACATAGCTTATTTTATTTATAATATAAAAGAAAAATCAATTAAAAGCTGAGAGTTAATTGACAACCTCTAATTAAGTAAAGTATTGCGTACTTCAACTAAATTGGTGAAATTACATGTGAATAGAAATTTACAAAACAATATCATTTTTATATTTTTGGCTTATAATATTTTACGTTGTCAAAAAAAAAATCAAGCAATCTTTACCTCGTGTGAATTTGGTAGTTCATAATTTTGCGTTGATTTTAAAAAATATATTATTTGAAATAATTTTGATATTTATCATATTAAGTGGTATATTTTGCTTGACAAATCATAAGTAATATTCCAAACAAATAAAACTTATGCATTAGTAACCCAGTACAGCATAGTGTGAATATTAATGAAAATTTCCAAAATAAAGAAGAAATTTGAGAAATGTTCAGTTACAAAAAAATTAAATTTAGATTTTTATAAGGAAAAAAGTGGTTTTCTTAGAAAAACACTTTAAAAAATCATATTTTGACAACGGATTGAGATATAAAGGTCGGTGACACTGAACTACCATCCCTCCTTCCATTACTAGTATGTTCTCCTTAGACACTTAACTTACATACTATCAATTTTATAAGAATGAACTACATTATAACTATAGTATTTAATAAGGCGATAAATCACCTGATTCACCTTCCGAAGGATCTATCCTTTTCGCCCTCCTGCCATGCTTCGAGTTATTGTGGACAAACATGTTGTCCGAAATGGCAAGGAGTGGACCTTCAACAGATACCATCGTCGAGATTACAACCTGCAACAGAAGACAGAATATTAATTGATATCTAAAATGTAGTCAATATACCTACTGCTTGTAAATATGTTCGACGAAACTTACAACCCTACGGTGTAATCCCATTTGCTGCATTTATTGGCGCAATGTTTATTTTGAAGCAGAATAATGCATCCCTCCTCACGACTAGAATTTCATAGCATTATTGGGACACAGGATATAACTTTTTTGATATAACTTTTGAGATGTGTTCGGCATCTTTATCAACCTTCTCGTATCTTAAATCAGCTTCTTTATAATTTTTTTTGTAATTGTAATTAAATCTAATTTCTTCAATAGGTGGATAGATTTGGTCTCTTCGCCGAAAAAGAGAGGGAGATAGCCGTTATTTTATAAATGATTGGACATGATCATAAAAATAGATATCTCCTTCTAATGTTTACGAAATGAAATATTTGGTATAAGTTCTAAACTTATATTTATTTATAAGAAAATTCGATAGGAAAGATAAGTGATTTGGCATCACGATGGTTTTGTATAAACATGAAATACGTATTATTTATTCGTTTTTTAACATATTAATTTGTTTCTTTTTAATTTATCTGTTTGTTTTTAATTTTATTACGAATATTGCTTTTTTTTTAAACTTTACTACTAATATTACTATTTTATTTATTTTTAACTTATTTATTTGTTTTTAAGTTAAAAGGAAAAAACAAAAAGGAAAAAAAAGTAAAAAACATTGTATTGAGATATATATATATATATATATACATATATATATATATATTGTATCTTAATTACATTGTTTTTGTCAGTTTGAATTATATTTTATATAATTGATCAGTATGCCATGTATCATGCAAAATGGCTTATTAATTAAAGTGTTTATCACTCTCAGTAGCATATATCAAATTTCAGGTAGTATTGTGGAAAGGTAAAGTATTTATAATTTTTTGTATGGATATTATTTGGAATATTAGTAAAACTAAAATTTATAGATTACTGTTGATCATACATAACAGTCTATTCCCAACACACGGTATCACTTGAACATGTGGGCGTAGAGGAAGGGAAGAAAAGAATCATAAATCACAATTTAATAAGTTGGAATATCGCATTACACTGATATACGGCCTTATTCAATTAGCCTGGATGAATATCGATTCCTTGGCAATTCGATCCTCTTATTAGGCTTGTATTACGTGTCACGAGTCCAAGGAACCAATTCAAAATGGATCCGATTCAGTGCGGATTTGAGTTAGTTATATTTCAATCAGTAATTAAAAAATAGTTATATTAATTAAATTTAATACAAAATTGAGCTTTAGCAGGACTATCATAAATTTCAATATGAATTCAAACTTTTCGTCACTCATAAGCACTTGTTTAAAATTGTTACACCAATCAATAAATATTATTTTTTTAAGCATTTCTGAGCCTTACTCTTCACCGTGCAAAAATTATTGGGGTAAACTGGTAATGTTTAACTTATTTTTAATACCGGACTGGTTCAAGGCCTAGTTTGACAATCTTCTGGACCGGATAAGACAATATTGAGGCCCCAAAGCAATGAGAAACTGGAGGTCACTCACCAAGCTTTTTATTGCTTTGTTTATAATGCAAACCAGACAGAAAATATTCAGCGCTAGTAATCTAATGAAAATGCGTGGAATTAATTGGAATGCGTTCTCAAATTATGTTGAATTATTGCTGAGTAGTCCAAAGAAAGGCAGCGTCAAGAAAGTTGTTTGCAATTGAGTTTTATTTTAGAAAATGAAGTTATTACTTTTTAAGGTTATTGGGTAAAACTGTCTTTTATATATAAGAGTATATATAATTACAAATATTTGAACTTAAGTATTTTTCTACCAGTTACCTACTTGCATATGCGGACAATCCACCCCTGAGAATTCCGTAAGTTCCTGATTCAAACACCTTTACCAATTCTTTCTCACATAGACTTTTTTTTCGCTGATTTATTAGTTTTTTGATTTTGATTATAATCAGTTATTGTTACTCTTGGGGGAAGGATTATTAATATTTGTATTCCAAGATTATTTATAATATTTGTAAAGATTATTATTTTGAGAAGGGGGATGCTGGATTGAGGAGATAAAGATGGTTCTTGGTTAATACAAGATGGAAGGGGTGAGGGGAGGGATGTAATGTTTGTATTGCAAGATTATTATTATTTTAAAAATTCTCAAAAATTATTATGTTGTAAAAGTTTTCTCAATTCGTCTGAATTGAAGACCTTGGAACACGATAAAATGAGTATAACTTTGAAAATGATCGAATCAGGTTTTGTTTTACTCACTGCAAAATATTTTGGAACTTACATGATTTTCCTTCAAAAAATTTTAAATTCAGACTAGATTAAAGGAACTGGTTATTGAAGGCGTTATAATTCGGCTTACCCAAAATTTATAATACTTTACGATACGTGAAACATTGTATCTCTTTCGGACATTCATTAATTTATTTTTCTTTTATCACCCTCCTTAGAAATATAAAAAGAAGATTTAAGGCTTAACGAAGCCACATTGGTATTATTGGCAACGAGCTCGCAGACGAACTAGCCAAAGAGACTCTCACGCTCCCTGTCCGAGGCACCACCGTTCTTATCCCATTAGAACTCAGTAGGCCTCTCAAAGTGAAAATATTGGAAAGATAATAGACCATTTGGGATAAAGGATCTCCACGTAAATTAAAGGGAATCTAAAGAACAGTAAAACCATGGTCTACATCCTACTTCAGTGCCGCAGGGGGGAAGTTACTCTGACCTGCTTGAGAATAGGCCATACTTGCTCTCACATGATTAGAGAACTGCCATCTTCCACGTGCTAATATAGTCTCTCAATTATTATGACTAAAAATATTTTTGAAGAATTCCCTCATTATTTACAAACAATAATTAGAATAGAATTTTTTTTACGAAACTGGACATAACTTTTTTTTAAATAACACTAATTTTTATTTGTTACTTATGACATTTCAGTATGATTCTAGTAGGCTCATTAACATTAAAACGAAGAATATATTTGTCGTTTTGTAAGTAAGAATAATTCATATTTTTAAATTAAACGGGATTAATGTGTTCTATAACAGTTAAAGATGGGAGACAGATGTAGCCATCGGTATGAGTGACATTATAATCCTATTCCGAAATCAGTGACGTTAAAAACCGATGAGGAGTGAAAAAAGCGGCGGTAACGAGAGACGGGAAGACACGGGAAGTCTTTGTCGGGAGTGCTAACTCGATTTTTGGACCCTCCTCGCGGCAGACAACACCCCCACGGAACAAATGACGCTCTGATGAACCCCTCAATTACTGCACCAGCAGAGACAAATTAGATTTACACGGGCTACAATTGCCAACGGTTCAGTGAATTAACATTTTAATGATGGTCCGTCCATACTATAACTGTTGGTAATGTTTAACGCCCGTCGTGTGGGGTTACAGTTCGTACTGCTCATGTGTATGGAACGCGAAAGTACCTACTCATATAGGAGAGCACATTGTTATTTGATACGTGTAAATCGAAAAAAATAATCAATGGTTATTATGAAATTTATTTTCTTGAATCCGTAACATCAACCTTTTTTCTACTGCAATATTTCCTAAGTGTGTGTGTTTTTTAATTTTTATTTTTCCAATCCTTCAGCGAAAAATCCTCAATGTATACTTAATTTTCTCATCCCGTTTTCCTTTGTGTACCTTCTAAACTTCCGAATCTCATACTACTAACTTGTACAATATACCCTTTAGATCCGGTTTGGCAATTTCATTATTCTTCTTACTTCCTTTTGGAATTCTTTGCTCATTTCTATTCGTAATTCCTCCTTTTAGCGTCCTTTAAACGCCACTTGATTCTTTCAATTCTTTCATCTATTTTAAAATTCAATCTACGTCACATAACGTAGCACTAACTGTTAAACACACTGGCAGACTGCTGGTAATTAACGGACGTCGTACTTCCATCATTTGCAAACTTTAGTAAATGAAAATAGTCCTTACATTCTTGGATTATTATATTACATAAAGAAAACAAAAATATTAAGATGGTCAGGGGTGCGGTAAGCCAAGATACACAAATAAATAAAACTTATTTATTTGTGTAGAGACTGAATATCAGGTCTTTATCAGGGTGACTTAAGTGAAGATTCCGTTTGAAGTGGTGATCTTCCGGTCATGGGTACGATTCAGGTTGTGATAGATAGTTATTTATTCTATTATATCAGCCTTGGGTCGACCCTCCTGGGGTAAACCCAACCTACAGAAAGTGACTAGCATTTAATTGTGGGAAAAACCTGGTGGTTGCAGTGTAGGACTCCAACGGGAGTCTTAGGCCGACGTAGAAGGAAAAAAAACCGGTTTTGGTTGGCGGTTGACTAAAACATCTTTGACAAAAACCGTTGGTCTAGAAACAGTATTCCACTGAACCCAAAACCCTTTATTGGTTGTTGTAAAGAAATTTGCCTCTTGGGAAGATGAGAGTTTGTGTATTCGACATATAAGCCATCTACTTCAATGAAGAAAGTGTCCAACTGATATTAAAAACCATTTAATTTTACATTGATGTAACGAGTACAATTAAAGTCGTTCGAGCGAGAAAATGAGAAAAAGAAACATGAAATCTATTTTATGAAGCAGTACTTCCGGTAACATCTCAAGATATATCTACCTACCTTAAATTTAAGTTTCCTACAACCATATCGCGGGACTAGTATATTTCATATAGTTTTGTCTTATAGCATATATTATAATATAGAATTGTATTGTACATATTGGAAACTTTGAAATCTAAATATTGGTGATTAGTGATAAATATTCTATTACTAATCATTAATTATTTTATTTTATAAAATATAGTATTTTTTAAATCAACTTATAATAAATTATAAAGAGACTTCTGTACCCGAACGCAAATGTTATCTGAAAGAAATATTATCTATTTTTTTAAATCTTTTCTTATCACTTTTTGTAACGAAAGTTATTTAATTATCATTTCTTCAGAAGTGGCTGGATACACACCCATTTAAACGTCCTTATATTTTAATTAAATATTTCTATTGAATTCTTAATTTTTTTAAGTTTATAACTTATCAGTTATTCGGCTTAAAAGACATCCGATTCGTACATTTTCACCAAATCTGCATAACCTTAAGTTAGCTCACATAAAGGAGTCGGGAATTGTATGAATACATTAAAGGGAGAAACGGAGGGGTGGGGGAGGAATTCCGCTTAAATTAACACAGGAAGGAGCAACGCTTTATAAAGTTGGATTCGGACTCTCTTCAAGCTCTAAACGATTAAATATTTTGTTTTTATAAAACTTTTTGTTAGTTCAGTAACATCCAGGTGATAAGACTAGATTTGCGTATTTATGGGGTTAGATAATTAGTAATATTTCCGAACTTTATTCGGGGATTCAATTTTATTTTTTAAATTATTTAACTAATGAGACTATGGGTACTAAAAATTTATAAAGACATCATAAACTTTGAATTACAATTATTAGTTGAAGAATAAAAAAAACCTTGTATTTATTTAATATTTATATATATTCTACTGGTGATAAGCCAAAAAGTACAAGTTTTACGACCTAAGATTTGCTACTATCTACTAAGTCTGAACGCTAAATTTATGCTTCACTAATTCTCCGTAAAATATATGTAATTCATCGCATGTATTATATATGTATGAAGTACCAATTCTATTTTAATTAAGGGTACAAACAAAAAAATTATATATGAAAATATTACATTTATTTGTAAATTCACGCCTGCCTCGTGTCATAAATTAATATTTTTCCCTAACTCCTTAATCACACAAACCCACTAGCTTCTAACCTTGCTTCCTCTCCAATTCCTGACAATCCTTCGAGGCGCCTGAAAAGAAGATGGCCCCGAGACCTGCTAATGTAAAACGTCATTAGAGTGCTACCAATGGGTAGTTTCTCTACACGCCTGTAACACTCAAATTCAACTGAGATCAAATTTACTAAATGTATTATAATGTACAGTTGTAAATAGCAATAAATAAATATATTTAAAAAAAAAGAAGTGATATTCTGTTATATTCCGATATTATTAGAGAAACGAGATACAGGACAGAAGATACTCAGTGTACTCCACTTTCCCCTCTTGATCGTACTTCGAGTCGTCCATTGAGAACCTCCTAGACGCCATCTTGTTCGAAAACACTAAAGCCGTGTAAGGAAGAGGCGTAGATGCATCTGACGACACATGGAATAAATCGATAGTCGCTCTCCCTTGGGGTCTGCCTTAGTGCTTCTTATACAAACTCTTTATTCCCCTCTTGGCCCTCCCTGAATTATTAGGTCTGTACTTGACGGGTCGGACTTCGTTTATATACAAAGGGGGGTAGATGAAGTTTATGTTGTTTTATCTATAATACATGCTTCTTCAAACATAAAAATGAAATTTATTACAGTAATATTTTGGTGATTTACTGTCATTGATTAATTAAGATATGATTTACTAAAATTTACAAATTATTAGTTTTATTTATTAATCAAATGGAATATGTAAAACTTGTGATTTTAGTCTTGGAAATCGGGGAATTATCTACTTGATATTAACATTTTATTCATCGTAACTAAGTAAATATCAATAAACTAAATAATAAGGCTAAAAAACGAAAAAAAAACAACACATTCCTCTAAAATACTTTAAATTTCGTTTATTATAGAAAATAAACAGCTCTCATTGTTGGCATATACTCGTATATCCTATTATTACTTCCAGTGCAACGCTTGTTTAGGCTTTGTAGCAGAACTTTCTTCCCTACCAGCACTTTATAACCTCAGAAGGGATATCTGAACAACATGAGAAGTTGTAAATAAAATTAATAATTAGATTTATCATGATTTTTATTTTTTGGAAAATTAAGTGGCATTGTTTATATTCATATTTTCGGTCATTGTTAAAATGCTATTGTAGTAAGGTTATGAAATATTTTGTTTTTCTACTTGATTATAACTCAGATCAGTATTTCTGTTGTATGGAAAAAAATAATAATGACTCATACTATTCTTAATTTACATCTGGTTTATAATTATAATTTCAGAGCGCTTTCCAAATTATAATGTATATAAAATGCTATTTTCAATATGTATGTCTTATAGTAGTGATCTTGTTTTACTTAGGGTTGAAGTAATAGTTATTAAAAATTAATTTACTAATGTGGGCTGTGTCAATGAAAGGTCAAAGTTACAACTTTTATGTTGTTTTGGTAAATGATAATTTAGCTATTAGTAAAATAAATTTAGGTCTGTCGTGCTCACAAGGGATGTTTTTGGTTTAATCTTTTCGTACTGGTATTAAAAAAAAAAGTTATACTTTAAAATTTTCTCTAATTTCTTAAGGGGTCTTTTATAATGTAATTTATATATATAGTTAAACTTCCTTCAGTATTTTTGTTTGTTAACTAACAGATTAAACGTTCGAAAAATTCGGTAAATTATGTTTAAAATATTACAATAATTTAGTTTACTATAAATATAAATAAAAAAACCTTTTGTATTAAGAATCATAAATAATGAAATATAAAATTAAATAGTATATTTTATATTTCAAAAATATTATTTCTTTAAAAACTGAATTAAGAAGATACTGCAAAATAAAACCTAAGCATACATTATGTAAATTATATCAATACAATATATATGCAGTAAACATTGCACTGACTGCATTGTGACAGTCTATGCAATTACTTAAAAATTATAAGTATATAGAAAAATGTTTATAAGAAAAAATCTAATTAATAAAATCGTATTTATAAAATATATTGTGATAGTGAAAAAAAAAGATTGCATTGATACTTAAACAAATTTTATACGTACTTTTATCTATGACTACAAATACATTAATTAGCAAAATAAATATCCATATAAATTTGTCTTTTTTTTAATGTTTTCATAATTTTTGTTTGGATTAATTAGGAAAGTGACCTGTATATTTTCCATTAATAATAGATCGTAATATTACCGTTAGAAACAAATGGCTAAGTGAAAGTTGCTTAAAAAAATAACTGTCATTTTTTTAAATAGAAAAATTATAATTGTTACATTTTCAAAAATTAATATTTTCTGTAATTATTTTTCAGTAATTGTTTGGAATATTTTTTCACATTGTTTTGTGGTTTTATGGATTTGTCATGAAATAGGCTAACAGTGACCATTGTTAAAACTTTTTATTTTTCAAAAGTTCACGTCCTCACTTTCGTAAGCTTCGTATTGTAGTTGAAATAATTCTATTTTTTTTATAATAGATTTTAAGTGTTTACAGCTACCCACCTTGTAAATAAGAAATTTTCCAATTTTTGTATTTTTATTTTTATTGCGAATTGCTAATTATACGTTTAATAGCGGTAGGACAGACCAGCCGTGACGTAAGCTGTGGACCGGAGAGGTTAGGAATCGAACCCCATGGGGAGGAGACAGTCCCCATGGGAACACGGTGGGGAGTATTATCTCCCTCCCAGAGCAAGACACCAATGTAGGAGGGTGGGGGGGGGGGTTCTACAAAATGCCGGATCGATGTAGTGCCAGCTTTGATTAGGTTCCGATTAGCTGTTATCACTTCCTCTCTTATCTAAAGTCTCCTTTATTCTCTACACTCGTGCTCATTTAAAATACATTAGTACCTTGTCTAATGACGCTAATAGCCTTGTCTATCTGTCTGTTAGGGATGTCTTCGGGAGTTTGTTCAACCTAAACTATTTCAGTAATGATAATAACTAAACTTTGCTAACACAGTTTTTAATTACTAAATTTTCAATGAGTAAGGATACCTATACTTACAATTAGTCAATATTAATTAGAACTTGTATTTAATTTAGGAATCTTCCAAAATATTAATTGCCTACAATAGGAAACATTAAAACAAGTGTATATACATAAATAAAATGATGAAGTATACACATTACCAATATTAGGTTAGTAAAACAAGTTTTGTTATTTGTTATTATTGAAAATGTTTTCCTGAATTATGTAGCAGTATGAGTTAAAACAAGTTGTATTGAGAGGAGTTGTAACTCTTAGAGCATTGTGGTTATTTTTATATTGCGATAAATATTGAGTTATTTCCAGTTTCCTGTAATTAGGAACTACTTAAAACTCTATTCTTAAAATGTATACCTATCAACAGTTTTAGTTAAATTATATAACACATATTAAAATGTTTGGCTAAGAATATTTCTCTAACTATAAATATTTTTATTTCATTGTACAATTTTATTGATATTTCTATTATTAACTAATTTGGCGTTAATAACAGAAATTCCAATGAAATATAATTTAACTATTTTCTTTTTCAACCAAAATATCTCACTTTATTTCATTCGTTTATTTCGTGGATTAAATGTCAAATTTAAAATAAATGAATATAAAATTAATGTGTTAAAAATTATTTGTATGGTTTAATTACAACAATCACATTTTTTGCTGTGAACAATCATATATAAAATGTGGAAAATCTCTAATTTAAATAAAATAAGGTTACTTTAGTTTCAAACAGTTAATCTAAATAGGATTCTTTGAGTTTTGATGGTTTAAACCTTCAGAAAAACGTACATTGCAATATGAAAAATAATAATATGTCAATAATTAATTTTTGGCAAAATGTTAGTTTTGAAGTTGACCTTTCATTTGAAAGATGTATTTATTTTTCTGTTCAATTTTTTTAAAATTTCTTCCTGTCATTAACGTGTGACAATAACTGAATAAGGGGCTTGACAGTTGTTATCAGTACTATTATGTTAATAAAAATCATGAAATAATTTCTTATCAAAGAGATGTCAACAGACGAAATATTTTCAGCCTTCTAAAGTTATTTTTCTAGCATTTATATTTCAGCTTTTCCTGAAATAAAATAAAGAAATATATGAAACTTTATTTTGATGACGCGATATTAGGCATAATATCTTCACTAGTTGAAGAAAAATACCTATAAAAATACGTAAAACTAAAATAAGGAGATAGTAAACTAAAGTAATTGAAGTTGTGAACATAGTGTAAACACTTTTAATTAATGATTAAATTTATAATGTGTAAATAAATTAAGGAAGAATGTAATTACATATGAATTCTAATGCACTTGATGACGAAGAGAGAATACAGAAAATTTGACTTGAAATTTTAATAAATATATAAAGGTATAAATAAGAAGGAGTCGTTTCCTTCGTTCTTGTTTTCGGTCATCAACACCATTTATTTCTTATTTATTTATGCTTATATTAATATTATTACTTAATTTTTTAGTTGTTCGAAGTTATATTTATTTTTTTATTTAATATTTATATATTTTTTGCTTATTCGATATAATTTTTGTGATAGTAAATTTTATGTTTAAATATTGAAATATTTATCATACTGTTTTACTATAGTCCCTAAGATTGTTAATACATCAGGGTTTAATTTAAAACTATTCAAACATAGGGGTGATGTGAAATACGGGCATTCCAGAAAGATATGGTTAATTGTCATATTGTTATTACTGGCATTATTACAATACCGTTACAATTATTATATGTTATTATAACACTCACATGAAGGAGGAGTCATTTCACCTAATATAATCAGAAAACTCATCTTTCAATTACCTACTGTAGTAGAATGCCATTAAAAGAATTTTTTGTAATATATCCCTTGCAAGAGAAATCTCATCGCAAAAATATAAGATTAAAATATTTATCAGAATTCCTTTTCCTGGACCGACCTACATGAAAGACAAGTATCGTCGCCGCAGTATAAATCTATGGGCGATATTAGCCGGATTACTCCTGTCGCAGGCTCGTGCCCCTCAGCCTAATCCAGCGTTGCCTTTTATAATTTATAGGAACGGATAGGTCCGTCCCTCCCATCCTGGTTGCCCCCTCTCCCATCCTGGTTGCCCCCCTCCCATCCTGGCTACCCCCTTCCTCATGGCCATCCTCTTCCCCTAATAGATAAATAAATTATTTTCTAGCTTCCGAGGCTTGCTTCTCTTGATTATTTCCGACGATATAGTCACGTAGCAATGCCAGAGAAGAACTGATTGTTTTCGATAATTAATTTAATTTTCAGGTGACCTACTTGTATTTTAATAAAATAATAATGTGATATTTTTATTTTTTAACGTGATACGTTATGTCATCCGTTATATAGACAGCTTTAAGTATTCAAGTATGTTCCTTATCACATGCAATGCATCTCTGAAACGTTTCCCAATACTTATAGATCAAAAGCTCGGAGAAAAATAAGACATTTTTTCACTTCAATTTTTGTCAAAATTGATGACTTTCATTCATTGTAAAGTAGAGTAGATTTACTAAACTGAAAGTTGTTTACATTAATAGTTTCCGCAATAAAGTTTTTCAAATAATAAAAACATAATATTTTGCGAAAACTAGTACTGCTATGAACGGTGTTCAAAAGTCTCAATTGTTAGTGTACATTAGTTCTCAATTGAGTAGTAGTAGCAGTTTCAATGATTTACATCAAAAGATAATTGGCAAAATTTTTATTTCGTTGATTGGAAAAAACTTTTGCTTAAAACAACTATATCTCAGGAACCATTCATTGTAGTTACAGATCCCTATTCCTTGATGACGTTTATCTTCACAGTAG
>NW_027114928.1:289878-293632 GCF_000696795.3 Halyomorpha halys
CGTTTATCTTCACAGTAGCAGTATTATCAATGATATTCGCAAAAATTAAATTTTGAAAATATTTATTTAATTATTTTTTTTTTTAAACTGTATCTTGGAAACCATTGAAAGTAAACAGTTCTATTAGAGCTAATATTCTGGAAAATTTACTCTTCTTTAAATAATGTACCATGAAGTGTTTTAGTTATACCGCTTTAAGGATATGAAGCTCTGAATGTAACAAGACCAAAAAGTTTATAGTTTTTTTAATTGTGCTCCTTAAATACTTCAATATTTACTTTTTATTCAAATTTACTTTATCTGTTGTGTGTTGTATAGTTTCTATTAAAATTTTTCTTTCAGAAAAAAACTCTTTTTCTTACAGAAAATAACACGCGTTTTTTTCTTTATTTGAAAGAATTCAAAAATGAATTTTTGACAATTTTGGAACAGCCGCTTTTTTTTTTTGGCAGTGTCATCAATTTTGACTCTCAGTTGTAAATAGTTTTCATTATAGTGATCAAATATGTGAAAAGATAGAGAATTAAGGTTTTGTTTTGAAATCTTCATCTTAATGTGTAATTTTATATCCCTTTAGTTCGTGATATCGCTGCTAATAAGAAATTCTCGTATTATACTTCGTATTACGTCTCAAAATCTAGCTTGTTACGAGTCCCCAATGAGCAAGTCCAATTTTTACAAGTTAATTTAAGGTATTACAGTTTCCATAATTATTTGGTACCTTTAATTTCTAAGATACTACTTAATTTTTTAGAATTAATAATAACTTAAAATTTCTCTAGATGCTCCTCATTTGAGGAGGAAGATATGTTGAAAGGAGGTGAGGAAATGGGGGTTAAGAAGAGAGACCAAACTGCCGACAAGGCCGTAAAGGAATTAAACATCGCCCACAGTTGCCGTTACAATTAGCAAGGCTCTCCTGTTCTGGTAAAAACAGAAGCTTCCCTCCCCGGCTGATTAAAAACTGTATTCCTCTTCTGTCCACCTATTGTACTCTCGTATCGATCCTTTCCATTTGTTCAATATAGATTGTTCGCTGGAGCTTGGGTTTATAAGCTATTAACTCATAATTTAGCACATCTGAGGGCGATGCTTCTATTGGTATTATAAACTGCAAATGAAACCTTAAAGCGTTATTTCTAATCATGACAAAATCAAGCACTCTCAAGTCATAAGCGACGCTGATTCTAATGTAAGCTGAGAGGTTTGATTTTTATTTTTTCTAGAGGCCTGTTGAAAAATCTAGACCTGGCTTGTAACAAGTATTTTAGTATTTTAGACCCAATGAAACAACCAACTAATTGTTCATATATATAAATTAATTAGTATTCTGGCTATAAATAAATCTTATGTCTCTTATGATATTTTAATTTAGCCATGTGTTGTGTAATGTGAATAATATATTGATATAGTTTAATATTAAACAGCATACTTTTAGGAAATATTTTTAATGATGTGGAAATTACTAAAACAAATTGTTACCAGAATTGAAAATTTCCTGAATACATCAAGGTGCAAAATTGCTTCCATGAATTCCTTTCTGTATGCTGGTCTTGAGTACATAACATCCACTATCAGTTTTTTTATATGAAATATTAAGGGATTTTGTGGCTTGGCATCAGGATGGTTCCATATCAATTGTATCTAATTCCATTCTCTACTTAACCTTAAAATATTTTTCTTGAAAAATCATTCGAAAACGGCTAATAACAGTAGTAATATTTGCTTACAGATATGCAAATGTATTTCGCTTGATATATATTTCAAAAATATATATATTTATGTCGTATATTTTTTTTCTTAAAAGACAAATCACAAAGCTTTGAAATTTAGGAATTATGTACTCAATTGGAATTAACAGAAAAATAATAATTTACATAAAATTAAGGAAGGGTACTGAGAAAAAAAATTGGAAACTTTATCTATATTCTTATACTGTGCGTAAGTCTAATAAAAAACGGCAATATTTAAAATGATTGCCCAACATCCACTCCAAGTCATATCAATCATTTAGTTTTCCAAATAAATTACACAAATGGGAAGTTCACAGTTTCCTTAAACAAAATCAGCTGCTCCGTATATATGATATATTTATTTTTTATTTAATAAATTTGTTTCAATGAACTGTTTGACTGTCATATAACTGGCGGTCACATGTACAGTACAGATTTCATGTTCTAACGGTTTTGGAACCAATAATCAAACTGTGGTACATTTCTTTGAACAACCACAAGTGGCAACTTCAGAACCATTTCTGACGGCCAAAACTGTCAAAAATGGGGTTTGAAACTGCACAAGTATAGGTATCGTTCGAGCATGCGAAGCACATTAAGTACGTTGTACTTGTTGCACTTGTTGCACCTAGCTCAGGATTCATCTTTGAACCAAATCAAATTAGAATAGTAGGATTATTTTATTATAATTATAAGCGTGTTTATAAAAAAACGTAATTTATTGACAATAATTCTCAAAAAGAATGTCTTGTAATAAAATCATCATTCGTTCTTGAAATAATCCCAATTAGCAGTTGTATTGATACGTAATGCAATTACGTCTTAAAAATGTAACTGTAATTTCCAAGTTTTGTTTAATTTTCACAGCCACCCTTGACTATCTTCTCCATTCTTTCAAAAAATACTTAAACATAAAATATATGTTTGATATTTATGTACACTTTTTAAATTAAATTTATTACTAAATTACACCATACACATAGAATATATATTGCTCATCATCGTGTACCCTAAGGAATTAGCGAGATCTCGAAGATGGCTAACTCGTGACTGATAACCCAATTAACTGCCTGATTACAATAGATCCGTCAACTAATTGCACCTAATTAATAGGCATCAATTATCCCGGTATCTTGATCCAGATATGAGAAACATGTTTGGGTGACTAATGTTTGCTCAAGAGGGTTCTTCGCCTATACCAACCCGGGGCTAAGAAATTGGTTACAACAGCGGACTATCTTATCTTGGTAACTTTCATTATACGGTTGTTGTAAGTCTGATAATTAATTGTTTTTCCGTTTTTTAAAAATGTTTCCGGATTTATTGTTGATTAAGAACGTCAAACGGATTAGCAGTATGATTATTAATTTTGACCAATTTATTAGAACCTGCTATAAGACCTACTATTTAAATTTTAAGTATGCTATAATATAGCTGGAGAATGGCTCGTTTTTTTTTAACGCTCATAGGATACGGAGTTTAAATAATCTGATAATTTTCGGTATTTTCGGTTAACTATCATTATAGATACAACTATGAAGAGTCAGGCGTGCAGTACTTTGAAAGGAAGTACTGTTACTTGATCAACGGTTGTGCAAGAAGGTGATTTGGTCTGAATATCGCTGGACCACAAGATTTTTTCCCAATTAAGGTTACCCACTTAATGAGGCTGGAACTCGGAGGACTCCTGAACCCACAGGGCTGACTCACGGCTACAGAAAATAATTATCTGCCACAGCCGAGGTCGAACCCGGGTCCTCAGTGGCTTACCACTGAGCTACATACTACCAGGTTCGGCTAATTTTATACAATTTAAGTTTAATCTAATTTATTTATAATTTGTATTTATTCTGCAATGAGTCCCTTTAGAATTAATAATACAGATAATAAAAATTGTGCTTTAGTATCTTGTGTTGAGTAGAAAGCAAAATATAAGAACAAAAAAAAAATTGTATAAACATGAAACATAAATAATATTTAAACAAAATATATTTCTCATAGTAAGCAAATGAAAAAATAAA
>NW_027114928.1:293773-317191 GCF_000696795.3 Halyomorpha halys
CAATAAAATAAGATTTTCAAAACATTTAGGAATTTTGGTTGAAAACAACATTCATGAATTCATGAATAATGGTAATCTAACAAAATAACATGTTATCCTGTATCTTACCTGAAACCTTCTCATGTCCCGAGGGTTCCCGGCGTTTTTAAGGCAGTTTTGGTTACATTTCAGGAAGAACTTGAGGAAGAACCTGAAAAAAAAATTTCAATTTACTGTTGCTGTGTAGTTTAAATATTTATTTATTGCTATTTACAACTGTATAAAAATATATACAACAAGTAAATTTGCTGTAGGTGATACAATGACATGAAACAAACATGTGAAGAATCTACCCATTGATAGAACTCCAAAGTTTAAATATTAAATTGAATATAATAACTTAGCTTTAGTTATTCTACTAATACCTCATTTTCAACAATAGGGTTCGATAATATATCGGCAATCTTGTTCCTTTTTTTCTGATATTATAAAAGTTAAAAAAAAAAATTAATTGACAAAAAATATTTTCATTAGGTAATATTTAAGTAATTTAAATAATTTAAGCTATTATTAAGTAAGTTAGAATTAATTAACTACATAAACTTATACAAAAGTTATAATAAAAGGATTATAAAAATTTCTATTTATTTATTTTTTTGTAGGTTATATTAAGAAATACAATGAGAACGCGAACAAAATAATAATCATATTACAAATGATTAAAAATTATTCAAGCTGACAGACCAGTCGATATGAATAACCGAATTCGAAGGTCTAGATAAAATCTAAGGAATATGTATTTCATCTCGCGTAGAAAGCGCTAGTTTGAATTGGAAAAAGTAACTCTCCTATATATTTGTATTCCAAAAGCCTTCTCGCTGGGGTATGTACCTACTTTTCTCGAAACACAATAATGAATATATTTAATGCTTAGTTTTTTATTTAAAACAGTTATGAAGTATTATTGCTATTAATGAAGTTAATAATTTACTGATTGAGAATTCCGAAGAAAAAGTCCTGTGTTTATATGTTTCTGGGATCCGACTATTTGAGTGATGTATTTGGCAAATAAACACTGTCATATGAAAAAATAATCTTTTATAATCAGAATATAATTATTAATTAATATCTTTTTATATAAAATTTCTATTAAAATTCGGATGGTTTAACTTCATATGGGAATGAGAAAGCTTTGTGGGTAAAGCCACAAACTACTACCGAACGACGGCAGTTTAAAATTCGGCCTACAAGGGAAGGCAACCCACGTAGGATCACAAATTTTATTATCAAAACTATTTTTAATAATTTTAGATATTTTTTATATTATCTTATACTTTCTTATGCGTTTGTGTATTTAGTGGTAATTATTTACTAATCGATTTGTTTTTTCGTGTATAAAAAGAAAACATATTGTTCATTGTACTAAATGAGTTAACTGTATAAAAAGTTACAAAAGCCAGAATTCACTTCTAGTAAAGTAGAACAAAAAATTTAAGTTTAGGAAAAATGAAATCAGCTTAATAATCAAGTATCCCACAAAATTTTGATTTAACTGAGAATTATTAGAGATTGTCAAGGATCAGTATTTGACTTTGATTCTTAGAGTCCACTTAATTGTAAATTGAACACCGTTTTTTTTGTTTCAAATCCCCTTTATTCATAAAATAATTAAAAACTATAAACATATGTATAATACAATATATATACATACAATTTGTTGATTTTTGCTCTTTTACTGGAGCTGTGCTCCATTCTAAGGGATGGCTGGATATAATACAAAATTTTTGAAATTTCACTGTTCATTTTGAAAATATGTGAGGTGCTGGGGCGCACTTCAATTTTTTGACTTTTCATTAAATCTAAAAACACTAAAATTGAAAATCGTGTCACTGTCACTTTTGCTGGATTAAAGTTGTGATGGTCTCGGGTGTAAATCCTGCCATCGAACTGGTGGAGATGCTGAAATGAACACCTGCTAATGTTTAGTTCATTAACCAAGCAGTTGAAGCACGGTGTTGACCACACTGTTTTCCAAGAATCGGTTCGAAAATCCGGCACGTATGGCATATTTTTGATTTTTAATAACAAATGAGATGAGACCTGCAATTCACAATAGCGATATTTACTAGAAATGAAAGCTACAAAATTAATCAATTATATGAGATTATCCTCTTTGTCTCTTATTAGACATAAATCACCTTCAGGATAAAAACCTTAAGCACATTTTCGATTTTGCGTACTCTAAAAGCATATTTTAGTATTTTATCAAAATATCAAATTAAGGTCACTCGTGGATCAGGTTTTTACTTTTTATTTTCATATCTATTACAGAAATATTTAACATAAATTGAAATATTACGGTGTAAGTGTTTCAGATTATCAGTATAAATGCACTAAGTATGATTATATGGATTAAGAAATAAATAGAAAAAATATATACATATTTTCCTTTTTTTAAAAAGTATTTAAACAAATTTATTATTAACTAAACATTAATTTGAGGTTGTGTAACTTTTCAACTATTTTTATGATACCTAATGAAAATTCCCCAAAATTAAAAAAGATTTTAGTTGATTGACTTTTTTATGTTATAAATTCGAAATAATTTGGTATAAAAGTGTGATATAGTAGAGAAACAGTGAGTACATGTACACGATACGTGTCACCCACCACTTCTGTACAAACGGCCTTACTCATATACGGAAAAACAAACACGCAAAAAACAAAACAAAAAAAACATCAAAACAAAAAATGACTTTGAATGAAAAAGTTTTCAAATTAAACTGCGCGGTGACGTCCGTGGTCCGAGGACCGTTGAAGCTGACAATATACGCCGGTTCCTGATTGGTCTGCCCGTCCTCTGGGAACTGCCTCATGCATTTTGATTGGCCCCCCTTCTCACCTTATTTCCTTTTGTAATCACCTCA
Source organism: Halyomorpha halys (assembly GCF_000696795.3). Lineage (NCBI taxonomy): Eukaryota > Metazoa > Arthropoda > Insecta > Hemiptera > Pentatomidae > Halyomorpha > Halyomorpha halys. The sequence goes on from NW_027114928.1 coordinate 296,680, forward strand.
CTCTCGGTGATCATGGCGAAACGCAGCACCTAATAAGGAATTTGTTGCGAAGATGCACTTCTCTGTCGAGTTTCTTTCAGAACAAAAATAATTATTATATGTTAGAGTACAAATTGGATTATTAATTATGATTCGAATCAATTGAATGAAGTTTTTCTTAAATAAAAACAACAAAGTATATTACAGCAATACGATTCTAAATATACTTAATTTATTACTTAATACTTAATTTCAATTACAAACAATCACTTGCACTAACAATACTAATTATGTTATAGATATTGCGATTTCAAACAACAAACGATAACAAAATTAGCTCAACTGTGTTTTGAGAAGCTCTGTAAATATTAGGAATTGGCGGAACTAAAGGAGCTGTAGCATTTAGAATGTATAGTGGTAACGCCAATTATAATACCGAATGGGCCGAACAGATGGAATGGAATTATCATTTCATGTGCTAAGAGAGGTTCTCTTAAAATCATCAAGAATCGTGCTGAAGTTTTTAAATGTTTAATTAAGTTTATATCTGCAGGAGGTTGGATCATGCCCCCACCTCCGTCCTGAATCCGCGATGGTGAGAAGAATATACGAATCCTTTGTATCCGTGCAATCCTTCGGTCAACTCCTTTGAAGTTACCCGTCAGTTCAGTGTATTAACATTTTAGGTATCCGTTGATTGCTAAGCCCTACAACATTACATGCACATCTTATTCGCACCAATGCTGTAACATGAATTATATTAACGGGATGCATTTCCTTAGTTCAGGACCGGCTGTAACTCGGGTAGTTGAGGGGCAGGTCATTGCAAACTGAAAACTGCAGCCGCGCCGGTTCGAATTCTTTTATTTATGTGGTGGCTACATAAAATGGAAACATGACCCTCAACCATGATATTAGAATAGGGTTGTACCCTGCAGATAAATCCCTCTCCCCCCCCCCAGTATTTCAGAAATGACCAGGAAAGTTGATAATTGTTAAAAAAAAAAATATTACCTCAGTTCAGTGTTATGCCACTGGCTTGTCATTTCTTATCTGCTTATTACGGAGGGATCAGAACTAATTATTTGTTAAGCAATAATAAGCTCTTCAATTAGGCTGTAATTTTTTCCAAGTTCTTCACCATTAAATTTAGCCCAAAATCATTTGATTTCTGAATAATTTATATACATAAATATTGACTAAACTTTTCCAATGAATGACAAAAGTTTACTAATAAAGGAAGAGGGAATCCGTCCTTAAGAGGTGAAGCAGAGCTCTGATTACCCCGGCTAAGGGAGGTAGTTGGACCGGGAACTAATATTTAACATTAATTTCACGGTCGACGGAGCGGGGCTGTTAGACTTTTTCTGGGAGGGTAGCGAGGAGAGGTGCGAGGGCAGTAACTCTTCACTCTCAACTTGTAGGGCCGTTGTCATGGCCACCATCTCTCTATCTCTCTCGCTCTCTACGCTCTCTCTCTATCTCTCTCGTCGCTAAATTACTCTTATTTATTGTGACGCCTCTTCGCCAAGATGTATTTCTTTCCACTCCTAGGGCAACGTTTCCGAACTCTGGCAAGGGTATCTATCCCATCTTAGCGACGATTTGATGTTTAGAAAAAAAAATCTTTGTTCGAAGAATATTTCACTATAGTTAAGTTACTGATTTTCCAGGCCATCAACAAAGTGGTCTTTATTTCCTTTCCAGATTTCGATTTATTTTTAGTTTTAATTTTTTTTTAAAAAGTAATATGGGTTGCTATTGGTGATTTTTTTCACATAGTCATCCTTTTTAGATTATAGATTAGAGGTAACAATCCGAAAATATAAAATTTCTTGAATTAGCCCTTAGAACATTAACGATTTATGGTATTCAACAATTCCTCATATCATTCCTTCTATTACCTTGTTTATTTATTTTTTTTATTGTAATATAAAGTATTCTTCCCTTCATTAGATTGAATTGTAATTGATTCAATTTATTTTTTTACCATTGGTCAATGAGTTAATGATTTAACAAAGTTTGCCCTCTGCTATAATGTTTGAATTGAAAGATCAAAGGATCTCTGTTTGCAGCGACATTTAAATAGAACGGAACACCATTTTTCAAGGAGGAGTAGATAATCTTAATTCAATCCCTAGAGCACTCTATTGTCCGTATTACTGAGATTACGTGACCTCCCAACAAACTTAATCTAGTTTCTTTTAGTTTAAAACATAACTTAAGTTAATAATTATAATAACAATGTAAAAAATTATTAAATATAAATTTTTTACTTCAGTCCAACTATTCTGAATAATTTATATTCTATTTATTGCTATTCACAACTGTATTTACATAAAATACATTAAGTAAATTTTATTAAGGATCAAAATAGAGTGATACAGGGATATAAAGAAACTACCCATTGGTTCCACTTAGATAATTTAAAAAAAAAATTATACTTAATAATTTTCTTTTTCATAATACAGGACTTATTTAATATGCTTATTTATCTATTCGCATATAAATTTGTAATAATGGCGAATTAGTAAAAATACGAAGATAATTCCTTTACCTGCGGGATATAGGTATGCATATTTTATTTTTTGTAATGGAACAGAAAAAAAACAACTTGTTTTTGTTACTTAATTATTAAAGGAAGATATTTCCAAAGCGTAGAAGAGTGCGGAAAATCTGTGGAAAGCCGATAAGGAAACGAGGTTATTGGATAATTCAGTAAAGGGGTTGATAACTGGGATTAGTAATAGATAAGGTACCCAGCATTAATTAGTCTCATCTTACTTAGTACTTGATTATTTATTCAGATACTCGTTGAAGCGTCTCTCAGCTCCGTATTATCGTCTCAGGATCGTCCAATCGTGATCGCTTTTTCGGATTAGACAATAAATTATATTTTATTGGCACATAATAAGTGTTATTAAACGTTAATTATGAAATTACTAAGAAGTCAAGATTACTTCAAGACCATAATGAATGTCTAAAGTTCAAAGAAAGACCCTTCGAATAACTTTTCTATTTCTGGTAAGTGCTTCGGATATCTGCCAATTTTAATGACCCCATTTATAATCTAAAATACTATACGACATCATTTATTATCCCTTCAATACATAGAATTAAAACAATATGGATAATACATTTCCTTCATTATTAATTCAAGTTGTTGAAAATTTGAATTTTATTAATGCGATATAGTTTTTCATGAGTCTCATGGATATTTAAAAATAAATTTCAACGTCAAAATTTACAACTTTATTTAAATAATCATAATAAAAATAAATTAAAGTGATATAATAATTATAACAACCATGTTTACAAAATTTTAATGAATTCTAAGATTCTTTTACTATAAATTTTCTTTAGCATAATTTCAAGTTATTGGAAATTTCAATTATTATAATATAAGATAATTTTCAAATAATAAATATTAAAAAAGGGTTATCATATATGTATAATTAAATCGATGAATCACGATAAAATATCCAGAAATGATATTGCAATTTTGTATTGTTGGAAAAAGTTGGAAGATGCATTAGTAATTTAAGTCCGAGAATAGGTAATATGTCTGGCAAAAGCCATTACTGATTTCTTGTATAATTTATGTTTTAAGTTATAGTGTTAATGTAAAAATTATGTTGTTTCGATTATATGAATTGAAAGCTTGAAAAAGGATGCGTGTATTGAATTTGATGCTCTTGAAAGTGAGCAGATGTATGTACTTAGAAATAAATATTGTACAATTAGTCACTAAATATATCTTTAAAAATTAATTCGGTAAACGTGCTTAGTTTAATTTTAATTGTGTTTTTCAATGTTTCACTGCTAGTGCATTTTTATAACTACTTTCTTTGGATCTTGATATCGCGGTTTTATTTATTAATTTAATAAAAAGCCGGTTTATTCAGTGAGTTCAGTACTTTGTTAGGTAGTACTGTTCCTTAAATAACAGTTGTACAAGGAGGTGATTTGTATATCACGCTCGACCACCAAGTTTTTTCCGCAACTAAGAAGATTATGGAAGCTGAGTGTGCTCTGGGAGAGCTCCCGTACCCTCAAGGTTTATTAACAACTTAAAAAACAGTAAATTATTATCTGTTGATCCCGGATTCAAATCCGGCTCCGAGACATAGTAGCACTACAATCTGATATACTATATATCTAATACATACAAATATATTATGTAATTATATAATGTGTAAATTATTATTGTATTATGTAATCTTGTATTGGTGTCTAAATATGTACGGTGGTTTTTTACACACGTTGCAATGCATTCATGTGATGATATAATCTATTTATTCTGTTCGTTGAAAATAGTCTATTGCTTTTTCCAAGTTATCCTATAGATTTCTGAGAAATATATGCATTGTTTTTAGTGTAATTGCTCAGTGATTGGAAAATTATCATTTATAACTATTATATTCATATTCCGTCTCCGATTAGTTTCATTGTGTGAGACCTTCGGTAATTAAACCTACTTAGTGGCATAACGTTCACCGGAACTCTTTTATTGCAATGCATCATATAATCTAACGATCGGATTATGTCTTCAGTTTTTTACTATGTTGATTACATAACATGTTCAAGAAACTATAACCCCCGGTTTGCCATGTTGTTGATCTGACCAATTGAAAGGTGGACTAGACAAGAGACAGAAGAAGATGCGGCAGAAGCAGTTGCCCCTATGGGACACTAGTTGGGCTCCTGGGAGCAATGGGCCTATCTGCCACTGACAAACCGTCCTCATGGGCCTCCTGCTGTATCGCCTCTGACACGTCATGGCTCTGATAAGATCCCTCGACACGTCTAAACTTCTCCTATCTTATTTCTCGGCATACTTTCGCCGGATTTATAACCCTTCTTAAAAAGAGATTTAGGTAGTGTATTTTCCATATTTTGAGGTATAGCGGCCCTCAGGGAATTACAGTGATCTTGGTAACTTCCCTGTGTTTATTCAAGGAAATATTCCGATAGTGCACGAGCAATCCTGATATAGTTTTAAATGAGGGAACGTTATTCACAGCTTAATCTGGATAAGATGGAGAGTCTTAAATTAAGGGTTTTGATATGGGTTGCTTAAAAAACCTCCACAACTATGTCCATAATATGGACCCTCTAGCACAAGCACTAAGCTGTTCAAACTGTTGGTGTCGTGAACTAATTTGCAGACCTCATGCTTACCTTTGTAAAATAAGGAAATAATCATGTTCTTAACTAGCTCTGAATGATTAATGATCATTGCTAAGAATAAGGAAGGTCGTTTAAAAGTTTTTCTAATCTGGGTTTAACTTCTATGTATTTTTAATTCAACTGTGTTAAACTGTTAATTTTCTTAAAACTACTTTGTAGCTCAGCAGTAAGGAAATAGTGACCTGGACTATATCGTAAAAGAGCTGCCACTATGTTTTTTCCCAAGTTTTACTGATTACTCATTCAGGATAAAGAGTTTTCTTGGGAAAAAAAGAGTCTGATTCAACCAGCTTTTTGTTCAAGAAAGGCCATCAAACATAACTTCTCAGGTTATTTTGACTGAAGAAATTAAATTTCAGATTTGGAGTTCTCTCAATCGGTAGATTCTCCACACGTTTGTATCATGTCACTATATCACCTACAGCAAATTTACTTGTATATATTTTTATACAGTTGTAAATAACAATAAATAAATTATAAAAAAAAGATTTGTGGCTTGGTATTTTATTTAAAGAAATTCATAACAGAGATGCCAAAGGTCTCTTTGAATTCTGTAAAAATAGAGCTCATTTTTATAAATGCAGAATTGAACGAAAACTCTTCCAAAATTTTTTTATACAAGTCGTCGTATATGCCTTACCAGCTGGTCGTTTACATTTTTCATCTTTAGGGATTTCCATTTCCATTAAAGTGATATTGTAAAGCCTGATAGTCTATCAGATGTGAGTAACTCCCGTTGACATATCGGACACACAACTTTATTGAATTAGCTCCCGGAAAGGGAGACCTAACGCTAGCGACACCCCAAGGACAGAGCAGAATAATGCCATATTGCCCCCTAATTCGGGACTAAGATCGGATTACTGGAGGACAGAGGCCTTAAACGGGCCCCCGCCTCAGGCAAGGCATCTATATGTATGTCCTCCTAAGGGGGTTAGTCTTTCTATTAGGCCGCCCGTTTAGCCGATGATATCATCCCTCAAAGGAAGGCCCTTCATCTCGGGGTCAGCTGGCTACCGGTCAGTTCCGGGTCATTAAGGAGCCGATGTACAATAAGAAAAGTCAAAGATAGTTGGTCATAACTCCTATGATTAAAGAACTAAAATGGACTGTTTTTGGCTATTTTTCTGGAAATCCTGATGAAGATTTAAAATAAATACTAGCAAATTTTAATGCTATGGACAATCTGTGTTTTTTTGCGTAGTATTCGAACAGGATTATTATTTGATTAGTGAGGCCCCGTAAACTTTTTCTGTATATTTATATCCAGAGTCCATTATGATATTTCAATGTTATAGATAGCTTATAGTTAAATTATAATGTGTGATGGTATAATTTAAAATTTCTGTTTATAGCATAGCTTTAATGAAATATGAAGGGAAGAAATATAATTTGTATAGATAGAAATAGTAATAAGTTCCTGAAAGTATAAGTTAAATACCTGATGATCAGTTTGTTATTATACAATAATTATATCAACTATTCTAAAATTAAGGCGCAATACATTAGCCCGCAAAACCTTACTGCATTGCATTTCCTATATTTTTTTATTTCGCCGTATTTCGATCATCACAATTTATGTTCTGTTACTTATCCTTTTTTTGTATCTGTTTCATGAATATACACAAGGAGTTTCTGTCAAAAGCTAATGTAACCACTTCTATTCTAAACTAGTAACTTATTCAGTTTTTTCCAAAATTAAAATTTTCTCCAGTCAAACAGATGTAACAAATTAACATTTTCAATATGTGTTTAACTTATATAGGGATGTTTCTACCTCAGAGGCAATTGGGAATTTCAAACTGTTTTTTCCTCATGTCAAGAATAACAAAAAACCGTTTGTGCCAAAATAATGACGTCTTCTGATGAATTGGCTGTTGCAGTGACCAACAAGAAGCCACGAACATACGTTAGGAATGGCTACACCTTCTTACACAATTGATGACCTAACCTATGATTACCTATCCTCACCTATCCCTCACTGGTAACATGACGTAACTTGCCGCTTCACTGGTCTACGCGGTCCCTAAAACAGTACTCTTCAACCATATCAACAGGAAAAAAATTGATATCAGTAAGTTGGGGGTTGGCGACCTACTAATCTATCAAGGTAAGTTAAAAACACTCTTCTAGAATGCTTGATAGCAATGGGGAAATGGGTTACACTTGTGATAATGTAGAGCTATAAGAGCTAGTAAAGGTGTGCAATTACAAAGCACCTGGATTAAATACAAGATTTGTCGATAGGAAACCAGGTGAAGATTGATATAAAGCGAACACTAAGATTTCACGAAAAAAAACCTGAACACTTGCAAAAGTCTTGGAAACAAGCGAGGGGTCCTTTTGTTGTCAATGAGTTCTTTGCTGATTTGAATTCGATGTTTGATGTTCACTCTGTAAGAGACGATGCTGTATTCATTTAATGGATCCAGAATGTTCCTATTTACCCCCTACACAACGGGGTAATTCGAAATTTGAGGAGTAATTGAGAACGCGAAAAATTAGGGCATTTAAAAAGTCAAGTTTTACTTTTGACTAGTAGGATTGTTGAATTACGTGTGTATTAACTAGTTCATGCACAAAAAAGGGGATAATACACCTTTCGTGGTCACAATAGTAATGGGAAGGAGAAGCATACATATTTCTTTCCAAATTCCTGCTGACCCTACACAACATACTCCCATATTAATGTTTATATAATAACTTTCCAGAATTGAATATATTGAATTTTGATAGATAAGTCTTCACATGCATCTAATATCCGATATGCACTGTACATTTTTATTATAACAGGTATTTTAATAACCAATACAGACTAGTATTATTGTCAGTACTGTACTTCAACCGCCTATTTCATTCTTAACTAAAATCACGTCCATTGACCTCGTGTGTCAGATGTATGTAAAGCTCGTGAAAAATTGATTTGATAGCTTGGGAAGGTGTGGCTCTTTAAGTAAGGTTTTCACTCTCAGATGTCGGACCTAAATTCGAACCACGACTGAAGGCCCATAGATAATTCTCGTTCTAATAAGATGTAAGGATACACTTCTAAGCCATACCAAAGGCATAATGTGTGATGATCCGTTATTGTACTAAGCCTGCATAAAAACTTGATATTTGATATTGATGTTGACCGCATCATCTGATTCAACCATTGGCCAAGAACTTATAATCAGAATTTCAGTTACTATATCCATTGGTGTATCCAGAAAAGCGCAAGAGCCCTCTCACCCGAATTTTATTTTATATTTAGAATAACTTTATATTACGTCTTCCATATTAAGGAAGGTCAAAACCTAAAGTGCTCGGATTCAAATCCGTCTTGACGATATCTTTCACCATATTTTGAATTGTATATAAAATCATAAGGTCCCTATGTTCATTAGCTTTAGCACCAAAACATTAGGAAGATACAGCAAATATAAACTTTTATAAAAAGTTTATTTTTCACTCCGCTAAAGATAGTATCTGAATGCATCATTTTCCAAGACTCTGAGTACGTTCTGGATGTACTGAATTTACCAGTTTTTTTTTTATTTTTAGAATTCCTATTTAAAAAAAAAGGTTATATTATTTATAAAAGTGTGGATTATAGTATTGATTAAAATCTTGATGCACTAAACCGCTCTTCAATGTCAATATAGAATTGTGAATAGGCTCCTTTATTGGCCCCAATATCAGTTTTAGACAAAGCCGCTTTTCCGCCTGCTTCAACTTGCCTCCCCCCCCCACCACTTTCTTTTTTTCTTACCATTTAATTAACTACCCCTTGCTTCAATTATTAATTTCCTTTTAATGGTAAGAATTTTCATTTTTCCTCCAACAAAATATTTTTAGGGAAAACTCGGGTAGTCATATTGTCAATTCGAATGATTAGTATTTAAAAGCAAAAATGTATATATATTTTTGTTTTATAATATGAGCTGATAATTAATTTCCGTGTTGTGTACTTTTTATCTATCCTCAAGAGTTTTAATTTTTGTTATAAGTCTTAGTTTTGAGTTTGATCTATTTATAATTGTAGATGCTATTTAAAGAAAAAACTACAAAACATAATTATACATATATTTTAACCCTTCATCCACACCGATCACAGAAACCTAATAATATTAATCAATAAATCAAAGGACCCAGGGTAGAAAGGTGCACCAAAACAAAGTAATTGGGATTTTTAGTGAAAATGCTTCGCAAGGGAAAGATTTTTCAGCATATTTTAATTCAAAATAGATTTTTAAATTTCTCTTTCTCTCTCTATATATATTTTTTACTTAAACCCAGCGTGAGATGAACGAACACTTACGAATCCTTTTCACTAAAATCTCCATTTTTGCGGCTTTGGCGCTTATGCCTTGAAATCATGTCATTTTAATGAAAATAGGAAAACCTTCAATTTATTTACACGATTCGTAAAATGAGATCTCTCATCCAGATGCTTTTTATTCGCCCCCTCATATTAATGGGCATACCATTCTTACGGTATCATCTATCGGTCTGATGTCGGAGTATATTGAATAAATGATGTATACAAATTTACAAGAAAGGAATTTGATTTAACCAATGTTTACTTTTTAATTTAGTAGTTTTATTGAGGTTTAGAGATTAAACTATCATCCTATTATTCTTTATCTGTTTTGTGGCATTTTTATAAGTGGTTAAATTTTCTATAGAGAGCATATAGAGTAAATGAGCGACACATATACACGGACTTGTCCTTTGACAGCTCGACAGAAGACCGCAGGACGACATAAGGTCAGCCCCATCTGGCGGGCGGAGTATTTAACAATATTTACTTTTTCAGTCAGAGCCTGGTCCTTATGTATTATTAAAGGGCAAATGGTGTTTGTGGCCGGGAGCTCCTTGAGATCTGTTTGCTCAGTGACTCACTCTTTGTGCTTCTCCTCTCACCGCGAGTTAATCTAATTCCCGCTAATGCTATTTAGCCATCTTTTCAACTTCCACCAGCTCCGTCCTGCCACCCTTTCACCCCATTCCTCCTTAACATCTACTCTCCGTTTGTTGTATGTTATCCAAATATAAACTAAAATTATAAACAAATAAATATACAGGCCATGAAGGGGATAGGCGCTGATAAAGGTGTCAGACTCTTGATCTAATAGCATCTTATTGATTGGACTAATAAGCTTTGTACTAAAATCACCTTTGTTCCTAAACTAATATTATGTTATAATTTTGGGAAAGACTGAGGGCCGTCTTTAACTAAGTGTGATCCCCGCGCACTTTAAGTTATAGGGGCTCTCCAGATTAGAGATGGGATACTTCAAATTATTTTCGGAACAGTTCTAAACAACACGCTAGTTAAACTCAATTTATTTAATACAGACTTAATTTATTTAGTATTTGGAAAGTAAGTAATATTAAGAAGGAAAATTAAACATTTACAAGAGGTGCTTTTTGATTGGTATAATCATGAAGCCTATTTAGTACATCAGTTGGTAGAAAATACTTCATCTTTTTTAAAGCAATATTTATCAAGTCCATTCTTGTTTCGTTTTAATTTTTGACATTATCACAGGAGTTGGGTAGAGATGACACTAATCAGGTTAACTGAAGGGACTATAGCTTTCTTAGTTTATAAATAGTCCCGAAACATCTGTTTAACAAGGCTGTTTTATTGTATCAAAAATGACCAAAATTATTTATTAGTTGATCTAGTAGTGCTAACGATCATAAGACTTACAGGGCCTTTGGTGTAATGTACTGGTCGGACATATTTTATGATCAACTTATCTTAATATGCTATTGTTAAAGCATTATGTTCCTAAAGTGTCTTAAATGACTAATTCATAAAGTCAATTAGGCATCATCTCTACTGAAGTACATACACACCAATGATAGCACATAGCACATCAATAGTCTACTAAAAAAGACTCACCAGATAGAGTTAGTACCTTACTCTCTGAGAATTAAAGGCATCGGTCGGTAATACATAGTGTTATAATAAAAAAAGTGATTGATTTGAAGTAAGAATAAAAAACTATTTTTATGCAAAAAATATAAAATCGACTAATTTCTTTTATATTTTTAACGAATCCATAGAGGCGTAACGAAATATTATAATTATTTTTAATTTCGACTCTATAAGCGATAACAAGACATATCACCAGAAAAGCTGTCTAATGATTAGATGTTATATTTTATGACTTTTTTTTTTACAGATTAGGCTTGCCTACAAATTTCAAGCCTCACCAATCTGTGTCCTATTCCTTTTACATTACTACACGTTACACATTACTCTCTGCTTTTTTTTTGTTAGTAAAAGCTCTTCTTTGACTTTCTTATGGACCATCCATTATAACTGCAGATGAAGGCTTTTTTAGATATAAGACTGAACAAGAGGAACAGAGCAGTATCTAGTGCAATCTAAAGCAAGAAAATAATATGAAAATTTTTATAAAACGGCTGAATTGGTTATAAATCAACTGAGTGTACTTGAAAATGGACTCGAAACCTGCCTGAAACGTTGTTTTAGATGACATTGTAAAAATATATATTTTAATATAAAAGATAACTTTATCAATTTTCTGCTTTAATAATAAAAAAAAATGTATTATTTCTAGTATAAAAGCAGTATCGTTTATTTGTTAAGTATTTTTATTCATGTACCAATAACTTAGAGTTTCATTCTTATATCAATTTCCTGCGATGTGACAGAATTAGTTTTGTGAGCATCCCAGACCGGTCCCTAAGGGTCTAGCACCGACTCGATCAGCTGAGACAAACACCGATGGAAAAACGAGTACTTTTTCCTCGTGGCCGAAGAGAGAGATGCGGGGGTCCACTGGTGGGGGTTGCCAAGGAAACGGAAACCGTCCCTAGGCAAACATGGCGAACATAATAACACTCCGCCCTCTTTAACTTCCCCTCGGATCACACGTCACTTCTGAAGGTTACCTCATCTCAATGCTGTATTTACTGTCCTATCTCAGAGCTTTGGATGTAATCGGCGATGTCATTAGAAGATGTAAGGCTTGCTAAATGAGTGAGGTCTATCCACTTCAGAGATAGCTGTAAGATAAAAATTTTCAATCGATTTTGTAAATATTTTTTTTTTAATTATCAACTTTAAAAAAATATATAAAGTAGAAAACTTAATTCTTTTTTTCGTTTAAGAGGTTTACTCCGATGTTTAAAGCAGAAGGTACTAAGTACGACACTTATTATTTTAAGAAACTTGAAATATATTTTTTATATGTATATGTATATGCACACACTGCATATAAATGTATGCATTTACACTTTTTTTTTTTATGGTTAAATTTTATTTAGTAATGAAGTCGAATTTGTAATCTCCAGTTCTTCTCAAGCTGTAAGTTCTTAACTATGGAATTTTCAGTGTCAGATTCTCATAAGAAATCAGAATTTTGTGGCAATAATCTAATTTTATGTCCGAGATTTTTCCTGTCCGACGTGTACTTAAGCCGTTGAGGTTGTAACCTTGTTGTATGGAGGGAACAAATCTTTCGAGAACTCAATTTTCTGTTATATATTATATTTTACGTCTGCAACAATTATGACATTTATATTCTTATTAAGACACTTTTGAGAATACCAACGGTTAAATTATAAAATGATGCCGGACCAAGATACTAAAATTATGACAGATTTTAATAGTAAATTTAACTTGCAAATAATTTTTTCTTTAATTTTGTACCATTTACGTGAAAATCGTTAAAATCCATAAACTATTGTGTGCGGTTTTTTGGATAAGAGAAATCGCCAATATAATTCTTTTTTAATTGGAATTTCTATTTTTATCCTTCATTCAAAATATCCTTTTCTATGAAAATTCCAGAGTTTAGTGCTTTAGATAAAACTGGGAATGATTACAAAGTTGATTTCACAACTAAAATAAACTTTTTTTCACGATTTCTAAGATCTATTAAGTTTTATTTCGAAATTTAACTAGAAAAATTGTAGCCTACCAAGTCTTGGACAGCCTTTTAATATTAGGTTTCTTTTCTTTTCATTATTAGATTTATCTATAAAACCGTTTCTTAAAAAAAAAATAATAATAATTTGTTTTATGAATAAAAATGGTTGCAGTGTGATTACGAACCAAATAGCACCTGATTTAATTGAGTTAGAGAAATTTTTTAAAAGTATTATCAAGCCAAAAAATATATGTTTACTACTACAGTTTATACGTCTTAAAAAATGAGAATCTGTTTCAAAGAATGCCAAGTGCAACTTACCTGAAAGAAAGAAAGAAGTTTGACCAGAATGTAAAGAAATAAAGACACTCCGAGTTGTGAGGTGACAAAGTGCGGCGGGAGAACTCAGTGAAAATTGAATGAAGAGCAGTTTGCTGTAAGGTAATCAGGGCAACTTCAAAAGGGCTCTTACAACTTTCACTCGTCAACCCTCCCTCCAAACCACCCCTTCCTCTCTGTAAACAAATTTAATATGATATGGGATTCGGTTTATTTGCTTTGGTTTTTCCCTTATTGCATTAACTCCTGGTCCTTGTTTTTATGCTGTGTGTGTTCTCGGGTTTACGTCTGCTCTTCTGTGTAACATGATTTTTTTTTGGCGGATTTTGATTCTCAAAGATTAGCTGTAGGTAGGGATATTTTTTAAAGTGGGTCTGTTTCTTTTTTATATGGTTTTATGATTATATGGAATTAGCCGAAAATGAGATAATGTTAATCCTATGAAAATCATTAATTATATGTAAAAGAAGTATTTGATTATAACTATCAAAACATTTTTATTTAATTATCTTTTGATATGTCTGACTGAAATTGTTTTTGTTGAAAATAAGTATTTGCGTTCTAAGAATTCGTTCATACAATATTTACGGACTAAACTAATGAAAAATTACAAATCCGATGTCTATAAATAATAATTTTAAATTCATATAATAAAAACTGATTAAATATTGACAAACTATCTTATAAACAAGATAGATAAGGTTAAAGAAAATTAAATTTAAGTAAAAATTAAATAGATACATCTGACACTCATTCACCTTTATATAATATTTTCATTCAACTTTGGGAACTATGAACCATCTTCATTCAACCATCTTTGCCTTCATGTGGTTGGCAAAGCTGCACAGCTCCCAAGAGTCCCCAGCGCTTTTCTAGCCGCGTCTCTGGTTTTGAGAGCCAATTGAGAATGCTAGAGTTTTGATTTGTCTAGTACAGAATTATGGAAGTTCCTATATATACATTCAGCTATCTCTGATGGTAATCAAATTATACATTAAATATAAGCACCCGTTTGGAAAATGGTATTCAGGGGATTCAGAAATTTAAATCAAACTATTATAAATTGATGTACCAATGATCGAGTTGTTTGGACTGATTTTGAAACCACCGTCAGCCATTTTCCAATAATTTACAAGGGGTATAACTTAAAAGATGACTTCTATGAGTAGGCAATTTTAAATAATTAATCCAAAAAAATTGTTCGTTTTGAACTTCCTATATGCATTTTACTGTATAACAAGTAGAAATCAACCTCATAACTTTAGTCCCTCTCTGGATATACCTATACAAATCTAGACAAGTAAAATCATCCTGGTATACAATTTAATTTTCTGAATAGAATTTTTTTTTTTTTTGCGTATCCACAATCATTGCTTAAACGTGGTAGCGAGGACATTGTTAAAAGTCCTGAATATTTTAGATTTCTAGAAATCTTTATTCATGTTGATAATGTATATAGTTTATAAAGTTGTACAACAATGCTAAATTAATAACAAATTGTGTGGATCATTTTTTTTTTTAAATATTAAAAATGTCATTAAATTTCTTATTTCCGATACCCTGACTTAACACCCTCAGCGAAGATTCCAAAGCGCCATCCACGGACAGAAGTGGACACTGGAGAAGCTTGAGAAGTTGGACTATCGCAGGAAGCTGCCGACTAAGAAAAGGAGGGGGGAGATATTGACTCGAGGGGGGCCCAGGGGACCCAGTCAATACACATGCTGAGGGGGCTGATTTACAAGTCCTTTTTCAGCGCCTCATCTCCTCGCCATCATTGTCTTCGGTCTTCTTACTTGCCACTTCGCTCAGCGTTAATTATCTCTCGTCTCGTATATATCTGCTCTGCCTGGATGAGACCTGGCTTCGTACCGTCTTCGTAATTAACATTTTATTATTTTTTTTTTTAGAAAGAATTAAATCTCTTGTTTAAAATAATAGGAAACCAGCAATTGGTCCACCGGTTTATTTGAATTCGGTAGGTGATGGTTATTTCTGATTCATCGTCAGTTAGATGAATCTGTATTTAGGATTTGAAATGGTATCTATGCCAAAATTTTCTTTTAGTAATAAATAAATTATAAAAGTTTAAAGAAGAGTAATTATATACATAAGAATTATTTGACTATCGTATCCTAAAAAAATCCTATAAACTGTGTTTTTGTTGACATAAAGATGTTGCCTTACTCTTTAACAAAGTAATTCCATTTGCATGTCAAGCGATTTTTTTTTTGTAGTTTCATCTGGATTTGTTTGATAATAATAATAATACTTTTATTTATTGATATATATTACAATCTGCCACACAGTTGTGGGCAATAGGTAATAGTGATGAATGATCTCATACATACTAAAATAAAATAAAATAAATAAATGAATAAAAAAAATATATATAAATAAATAAAATAAATGAAAAAAAAACTCTTAAAATATATACAAACAAAAGAATAAACAAAATGAATATAATCAAACTATCTGTATGAAAAATAAATAAGTAAAATAACATAATGATAAAATAATATAGTCTCTAGTCATATTTACACTCTAATATTGTTTGATAATGAGTCTTGACTTTAAAATGTTCGTTTATTCTTTTACAATATATTTGCAACTGGCAAAAAATACGTCAAACGATTTTTTTTTATAATCCCAATTTACTTAATGAGTATTGATTCCGAATTTTGAATTATTGCTCTGTCAGGGGACCTCTAAATCACTGTCTTCTTATGATACATTCAAATTAATCAAGGTCCCAATGTGTTATTTCGCCGCTTAAACTGTTATACCTCGTTTGTAAGTCCGAAAAATCTCTATACCATTAAAAAAAAATAAATAAATATTATTTTATATCAACTTGAAAAAAGTTTTGATGTGAGTAAATAGATGTTTATGTATACTACACTCCGATGTTTGAGATAAGATGTCTAGAATGATGTGGTTGTTTAAAAATGTTTATAATTCAAAAATAATATTATGATATTTTTTTGACTAACGAGTCATTACACTTTTAGGAAATATTTTTATTTTGCTCCTTTAGAAGTTTTTTCCTTAACCAAAATGTTCCGCTCCGTATTTCTAAATAGGCAATAGTATAATACAAAAATGTAAGTATAGTATAATATTGGTATAGATAATATTTATTTATTTATATATAATATTTTTAAGTTGAGGTAGGTCCAGAAGATGTCACAGTTAACTGTATCAGTTTATTTTAAATCCTATATGTATGTTCTGGATGAGTTTATTTATCTTAAATAGTTTTGTGAAAGTGAATATTATAAATTTTTATAGGACACGTAGCTTTTTGAAAGGAAAAGCTGACTTGGCTCGATTTATCTTGATTTTAGGAACAATTTTAGGATTTGCGTGAAGAGAGAGTTACTTTAGTAAATGTGTCTGTACCTTCAGCGAAGCTGTTGAGGATAATGAAAGGATGCTCAGTGAAAGTGGTCTAATTATGTTTGATAAATTCTGTTTAATCAATTTTTGAATAAATAAATTGCAATTATAAGTTAGGAAAATATGGAATCCTTGCTATAATTTTCTGATTAATGAATTTTTAGTGTTTTTGTTCTCAAACATGTTAATACCATTCTAATTATATAGTTGTTCTGGAAAATTGAAGATAATTGTTTCCAATTGTGCAATTATTTATAATAGGTTTAAAAGTTATAGATTATCCTAAATATTGTAAATTTAATGATAATGCGTAGGTATAAATCATCTGTTGTAACATGATTTAAGTTTAATTAATTTACAAAAAAGGAAATAATTCCAACATAATGAAAAAACAAGCATAAAATAAAAACATACTCAATAAGAAAATTATTAACATATTAAAGGGATAAATTAAGTTACACATGTTTGTAATATATTGGATTCATAAAATACTGAATTAGTCTCTCGTTCATATTCCTATATCACCACCTCTTTCGACTTATCTTTTGATTCTTTCTCTTTCTGTCTTTATCTTCTCTCCAGATTTATGGCAATATAGCATAAGTTTTTATAGCTATCATATTTTACCATTCCCTTTATCAATTTATGCATATTACATTATTTTACTACTTTATATAATTATCATTAAGACATTTAAATAATCAAACTTAAAGTATCCTCTAAATCCAGATATTGGACAGACGTGCTACATTAATATATCCCAGCATTCATATCTTTTATGTTTTATATAGTATTCAGTATATCCCATCTGTGATGGAATCATCTCTTGGCCAACAGTGTAATGTAGAGTGTAAAAAATGTATGCTGTAAGAAAGCCTATTGCAGGATATTTAATATTAAAATATTTTATTACTTTTCGCAATAAATATGAAATAAGTTACAAAGTAATGAAGTGCATACTCCATCCTCATTAAGATTGGAAATAGTAACTGTTATGACTGTAACGTCAGCAATAATTCAAACGTAATCAAGAGGGTTTAAAATACTTTATGATTGAAGTTATAAAAGATAGTTAATGGAAATTAAGAAACTAATCCTGTATGTATTTTTAAAGAGATAAATTCTGACAAATTACTGGCCATCATGCTTGTAGTTTACGTAAATATGGCATAGCTTTCAGCC
The DNA here is from genome assembly GCF_000696795.3 of Halyomorpha halys. Taxonomy (NCBI): domain Eukaryota; kingdom Metazoa; phylum Arthropoda; class Insecta; order Hemiptera; family Pentatomidae; genus Halyomorpha; species Halyomorpha halys. Next base: position 314,661 of record NW_027114928.1, read on the forward strand.
ATTTTCCCCTCATCTTTTAAAACGTTATTAACGTAATATATAAATATAAACAATTTAACAATTATGTTATCCTAGTTGTGATTTGATTTATTAATCTTTGTTTAATCAATCACTTTTGATCAATTAAATATGATTTATCATAATATTGATTTTAATTTTCTATAACGGTTTATATGTTAGATCAATAAGCTTCTCAGCTGTTTTTATGAGAACGAATGTACCCATTTCAGATGGTTTCTATGTAAATTGAATTGAGTGTTTATGAGCGTAGACATCACATTAATTAAGGCAGTGAGATTAAAAGAATAATAAATAAATGTAGTTGTAACATTATGAATGAGATCCATTTTGTATAAATTAATTTTGTTTCATTTAATACAATCCAATATAAAAGAAAATTCTAAATGGAAAATGGTTTTAGGCTGCTATTAATAAGAAGGCAAGAAAAGAAGGACGTTGTTTTAAAACAAGCAGAAAATACTAAAATAACTTGACTTTTTTATTTGCCCTACAGACATTCTTATCATAAATTCTCAGATGCGATACATTTTTCTTTCCGGGAGCCGTTAACGCCCGTGATTTGTAGCTTGGGTTAGAAACTTTTTTCTGCCTTTTTTTTGTGATAGTAAAGTTTGGAAATGTAAACAGGAGTCCTTTCCCGAGCTAACATCGTATAACTAGTGTAATTTTAAATTTTGTGATCATTTATTATTAACTTCACAACACCGTGTGATATATCAGTCCTATTTTTGAATTTTGAAAAAAATCAGTTTTTTTACAGCGTTATAGCTAGATCCAACTTATAAAAATCTTGAATGATGTAGTAACGCTTTTAGTACCTGTTTATTAATGATGATAATAATAAACTAATAAAAAAAAATTGGGTTAAATTTTAAAAGTTAATAAGCAGTATGTCTTGTTTGAAAGTTAATTAAATATTTAATTAATTTATAACATTAACCAATATAATTTCATCAATCCATATGATAAGTTTATAAATCCATATGAAATTAATGTTTGAGTGACAGCTTATCTTATCATATTTTACACGTATAATATAATTGTAAATCCTTGACAATATTTTTAGAGGTGATTTAAACTTCAAGAGCTCCAAAAGTTTATATGGACCTAATCTGAAAAGAATTGGAGAAAATTGACAATGCACGTATCTTTTTCAAGAAAGACACGTTTAGGGCTCAATTGTAAGAGACCAATAAAAAATTATTCAATTTAATGAATATTAAATTCTACCATCGTTACCTAGATAAAATTTGAATAAAATTATTAGGCTTAACTGAATTTATTGTAAGAAGCTTCACGAGTAGATCTACAAGTTTTTTATTGTATCAAGTTTTTATATGTGTTATTAAACACACTTTGTTTTCCTCCGGCTTATGTTGGACTGAAATGTCTACTCCTATATTTTTTTACATGTTTCAGTTACACTGTAATTACGCAAAGTTAGCCTATGGTCTAAAACATTAAAAAATTAGTGGTTTTGAAGAAGTATTTGTACAAAATAAATTGCAAAAGTTATTGCTATTACTCCATACAATTACTGCTGTTCTGATTGTTATTCTCAATTACAATTACTTCTGTATGCTAAGTAATTGCATTTACAATTACAATAACTTATTTCACCGTTAGTAATTTCAATTACAATTAAATGTAATTCAACTTATATGTGATTTTAGTTTTTTTGAAATATATCTTATCTGAAAAAAGTGGAAATCATAAAATTTACAATATTAACTATTTGTAATTACAGTTACAATTATTTGTAATTTTATTATAGTTACTTAAAATTGGTGGGAAAAATACAGATTTCATTAGAATATAATTACAAATTTCCAGTTACTTTGGCGCAGTTTGTAATTTTAATTGTGGTCCCACAATTGCAATTACAGTTGTTCACCAAGTAATTGCCAGTACTTGCAATTGAAATTATACTTCTCTATTTCAGATTACAGTAATTGAAAAATAATTGGAATTACTTTTTATCCGACTTCAATATAGAATATAGATTAGTTAGCGATGAGTTAGCAAGTAGTTTAGAGTATACCGTATATAGTATATCATGCAGTGTTATACTTTACCTGCAGAAGGACGACAGAACAGGTGATAAGCCAAGCGCGGCGTCCCCCTGCAGATATAGTTGCCATGACAACGGGACTTCATTAGCCGCTAGGCCGCAAAGCCCCTCACTTAGACTCCTCAATTAAGCAGCTCTGTTTTACAAAACATTTAGGACCTTTCAAATTACAAACCCGGCCGTCTGTGCGGGTCGCGAGGAGTTTAACGAACCCTCTGCAGTACTTCCTAATTGTCCTTGGGATTTTCGCCTATTGAATACTTCAAGTTTTCAAAGTATAATTCTAGATATAGTAAAATTTATCAACTATAAACAATCAATTAGTGACTCATCTTTCGAGTTTATTATATTAAGTTCTGTTTTTTTGTAATCTATTTTTTAAAAATTTTCCTCGTTAAAAATGTTCTCGGTGTCATATTCTCCAACAATTAAAATATAT
>NW_027114928.1:317241-343331 GCF_000696795.3 Halyomorpha halys
ATATATGAATTATTTAGATTTAATTAATTAATTAAGACATAAGTATTTATCTGTCCGCTGAAGACACCCCTTCCCCCCACCCCCTATGAACGTAATCTGGGTGTAGATTCAAACGAAATACCATTTTCTTCAAGTGCTAAGAATGAATCTCATTCTGAATTCTCGTCATTTGTTTTATATATGTACTGCACATTTACATAATGCAATGATTAGTAAATAGTTGAAATTATTAGTAATAAATAAATAAAAGATGCACTGAGGATTGAGGTTAAGCACGAGGAAATAAATGAATATCATGAACTTTAATGTAACGTATTTTATAAAATCCCTTTAAACTAATCATGGTGTCATATGAAAAATACACTTTTATTTAACGAATAAAGAATGTAATATTAATATTATAAATTTTAATGGGAATAGTAATTTTTAAAAAAATTTTCCTTTGCAAAAATAATTTTCGAAACAGCAACCTTCATATAGCGAAAGGGACCTTCTATTTTTTATAATTGTCTTGATGTCCGTTTCAGGGTAACAAATGGAATTGGTATGAATCTTTGCAAGTCCTTCCTCTCGCTTATTTTCCACTGCCTGTTCCATCTTTTGCTGCGATCTAATACCAGTTTTGTTTATAATTGAGGGGCTGTCGTCTTGTAGTGATGGTTGGCAATCAGAAGTGGTGTACATTAAGTATTGAGGCAATAGTTTAATGTAAGTACTGCAATGGGTGTGCAATAATTTAAAATATGTTGTAAGTCCTATTCCTTTCTTCCATTTACATAGTATGTACAACATAAAACTTTGTATACATTATGTATTTGTATCACGATGTGTTTATGTTTATTCATAACACATGTTTTAAGAGACTAAGTTCTGTACAATCCCTTAGTAAGGTATCAACAAGTTATATAGGAATCAACAAATTATCATAAAGTTAATTTTTAATAAAATGTAATATTTTCATTATTAAAAAAAATTATAATTATAATAAATTATATTAATTTTTTTATTGATAATAACAATTTTTCTTTATTATTAATTATATAGAGACCAAAAGCTGTCTAGAGATCAACTAAGAAATATCTGAACCTCCATATAACGAATTTTTAGCCATCCAAATCTTGAGATAAGGAATTTCAAATATTTTTTTCTAAAAACTCTTAAGTTTCGTTTTCCAGAGGTTCAAATATATTACTAAAATCCACATAATCAGTTTTTTCTACCAACCTCTAAGCATTTCTTTTCCCTATTTTTTATTATTTGATTATACTATATTTACAACTCACGCTGTAGCTATTCCTTCTGATCAGTTACAGGACGCCCACTCCTGAACCCTACTACAGAGGGAGGTACCGCCTGGAACCTGTTGCCTGAACTCCCCTTGATACAGCCCCCACAAATCCCGTTAGTTCCGGTCCTGCTCGGTTTTACTGCCGTAATGAACCGACATAATTGCAGAACCGCGACGAATTTATCTCTCAGTAGAGTGCATTGATTAAAACAATTATTCAGATAAAGCGGGTATCTTTCTTATTTCCTTAATGGCCTTTGCGTCATAAGTGGCCCATCTGATAAGTACTAATTGTGTGAAGGATCAGCTTTATCTCGAAGGGGTAGTTCGCCCCCGTTGCTTTTTTCTTATTAGTCAAGCTCGACTATAAATCTGCGATTAAAACAATTAATTTTTCACAATGGTCATTTTTAACTAGAAGTTTTGTAGATTAAATTTTAGGTTTATTTGGTTTATGATTTGCTTATTAATGTGGTTAGTGAAGAAAACATACCCACTATTGGAAACATTTTCAAGATTGATGCTTGCGATTAACATAAGTAACATTAAGTTTTAACTATTTTTTATAGGGTTTAATAATAGTAATCATTTTTATTAATAAAAAGAGAGTTACATCGCACTTTCGGTGACCAAACACCAAAAAAGGTATTGTTATCGAAATTCTCATTTTCGACTGTCTAAACTTTACTCTTAATAGTTCTCTATTACCAAATAAATGCCCTTAAATAATAACTTTAATATAATTTTATTAATAGAATAGTGGTGAGATTGAGTTTGAAAGGTATCACAAGAATTCCATCAAGATCAAGAAGGCTTATGAGGAAGGCTCCTTCTTCCTAAAACTTATACCGGATTTGGGCGTCTCTTCTATCCATGATTCTGGCTTCTAAACTCGTTTCGTCTCTCTCATGTGTTCTGTGTTTTATTTATGCTCAGTTTTGATTCAAGACAAAATATAAAGAATAATAGCAATAACAAAGATAGACAATCGTACAACAGATATAAGAAGAATATTTCGGAACCGAAACGATCTGTAGAAGATAAATTCAGAATTGTCCTTTGAACAAACAGAATTTTGGCCGGATGGATCGGTAAGTGAGCGACTGGTGCTGAGGAAATGATTTGATAGGGGAGGAAGGCACAATAGAGTGGATCTTGAGGCCATTAAGGGGCATAAAAAATTGAAGTGGGGCGGGCTACCACCGCATCTGCCCCCTGCGCATCTGACACTGTTTGCGCACTCCGCTCTGTTTACATTGTCCGGGCTAATCAGGTCTGAGCTGAGCCGGCAGGTCAGCCCCTTCCTTCCGGCTCGTTGGCTCTTCCAGTTCTCGGTTTTTGTCTTGTGCTGTCCACTATGATGCGTCAATAAAATAATCTTTCAGAAACATATAATGGAACAGGTATATTAATTACTGTAGTGCCCGAGAACATGTCGAGAAATATAGTTATGTTTGACAAATTTTTTTTTTTAACATATAAATAATTTTTAAGCACCGCAATAATTGTTTTAGCTCGGAAGCTGATGGTCTTATTTTTTTATAGCCTGATCGGACATTTCATAGTTATAATAACAACTAGATTTACTTTTAGCAATTGATAATATAGTGGTTTAGTTTCGTGCAAAAAACACACCCCTACAATGTTATAATTATTGAATAACTTTAATTTACAATAATAATCTATATGGTTATTTTAGTAATATATCTAAAAAATAATCTAATGGTTCTAAATCGATTCTTAGAGAATCAAACTGTTATATTATTAGTATATGAGCGCCTAAACATTTTGGGTTAAGTTAACTTTAACTGGTTTACTAGAATTTACAGACGCAACTGAGGGGTGAGGTGAATTTTAATCAACGCAAGTATTTAACCTTGTACTATGTCGTATTTTAGTAGTTTCTTGTAAAATGTTTTTGTTCTGAAAATAGTATAATTAAATTAATAATTCATATCGTTAAACAAACTGAGGTCAAATTTTTAACAAATTCTATTATTGGAAAACCATTGGGGGTCAAAAAGATAAGTGTAATACCCTCTAAACACAAAGATACCTCGTTTCCTCTCCTGCTCACATGCACCTTCCGAAACCCCACTCCATTATATAGCATTAGTTTAAATTTTTAAAATTGCACTAAATTTTGAAATAAAAAAAGAATCTATTTTCCTGTCTAGCTATTTTTAATTTTGTTCAAATTGTAAAGAGTCGAATTAGTGAATCTGTTAGTTACGAATTGCATAAAACCCCGTGATTCATAAGGTCTACTAACTCTTATGTTCGATGGTATTACTAGCAGACCAAGAAGTGACCAATTTAGACCATTTTTTTAAATCAATACAACAGCCTGTTACAAAGTAGTCTTGGTAGTGGCACTCATAGTCGCTGTGTATGATTTTAGAAGTTGCCGCACTCTTAATAAAGTGAGAAAACAATAGTTTCTTCAGTAGTCGCTCTGTCCAGTCCCATCTTTGCCACATTGGTTCCCTTACTCCTGTGATCGACTAAAGTGAATCATGACTGACCTGAGGTGTACGATTTCTCCAAGAAATATTGAGGAGTTTATTACTGATTTGATTTCAGGAAACTGATTTACTTAAATTGAGTAGAATTTTAAAAAGTAATTTATGATTTTGCTGATAAAAAATCAAGAAAAGTAACATTTTTACAATACACCATGTAATCTATATAATTTTCTTTTGAATGTTTGTTACTTTTCTCATATTAAATAAGTTAATAATTTTAACTTGTTGTTAAGCGGTGTTGTATATAACCCAAAGTGGTTCAAAAAATAATTCAAAGGACCCCTCTGATCTGAAGACCCCCTATCTTATTGTGCCTGAAACTAAATACGGCCATGACTATTCATATTATAAACAAGTATTTTTTAAATGCATCAATATTTTGGGGGGATTTAAGCACCGGGATCTGCTTAGACAAATCATGCCACCTGGTTTCTGAAGGAATGATGAATTTCTGTTGTGACCGGTGACTTCACTTCCTTAAGGAAATTTCGCTGAGAGACAGATCACTATAAATTGTACCCCTGGGATAGGTCACACGGGAAAGGAAGCTCGGAAGGTTGCTGTAGCTATTAGGAGAGGCGGTGGTTGCAGTTAGTCCGTAGACACAACAGCTCCCGGGCCCGGTGTGAAGTGATTTGTCAAACTAACCAAAACAAAGAGGGCTTTTAGCTCCTTCCTTTCCTCCCTGGCTATATCCGGAATCACTTCTTACACCAGGTCCTCCTCTTTAGTGAATTTTATAATTAACACATTATGTGATATTTATTATGAATAATTATTCCCACAAGCCCATATAAAGTTGGATTATTGGATTGTATTTTCAGAATGTTACAGTACACAAGAGTCCAAGAGGAGAAAATAGTCAGTTATTTCACCCCAATTTTTTATTACTTTATTGAAAACTGTGTATAATTATTAGTCGAAATTGGTCTGCCAAGTATAGTAAGAGGTAATAAAAAATGGCGGCTGTTTTAAACTTAAAAAAAAAATACAGATGTCCATCTTAACTCAGATTAAAATTAGTTTAATGTGCTATAAAGTAGTTAATGACGTTTATTTTCATCGAAGTACTAGTTTTCATGATATTTGCCAGCCTCCATTTTATATTGCTCCTAACTGGCTGACTCATCAATTTTGGCGTATTATACCTACGTAATTATACGTAGTTTTCATTAAAGTAAACTTCAATTAGGGTGAAATGACTGATCTTTTTTTCCGCTGAGCTCTTGTACGATTATGACTAAGGAGATTTTCCCGTTGACAGTATTCTACTTAATATATAAGAAGATGGTCAGGGTTGCGGTCAAAGGAGAAACAAAAATAGTTCACAACTATTTATTTTCCGACGTTTCGCCCCACTTTGCAGGGCTTCATCAGGGCTAAAAAGATACAATGATAAGAATAGAAATACAAAGATAAGAATAAAAATAAGTAACAATGGCAAGAGTAAAATTTTTTTATAAAAATACGTAAAATATACAGTTAAAAAAGTACAGGAGATGTACATAAAACAAAAACAATACGGGGATGGAAATAAAAATAGAGATTAAACGTCTTGAAAGAATAATTATAAATAAATAAGTAATAATAAAGATATAAAATGATAATAAATGAGCAAAGAACAAGTCAGGACAACCTACCTGTTCAAAGAACTTATTTTTATTCGTATTATTGTATCTTATCTTTGTATGTTTATTCTTATCATTGTATCATTTTGTATCTTTTTAGCCCTGATGAATAAAATGGGGCGAAACGTCGGAAAATAAATAGTTGTAAACTATTTTTGTTTCTCCTTTGACCTATTTTTGTATCTTCTTATATATCAATTTTTACGGTCAACTATATACATATCTACTTTAATTTATCACTTAACAAAATTTTATCATGATATCTTTTCATATGTGAAAAGGTATATAACTTACTTGTTGGTTTCAACGATTTTTTTTTTAAAGATTTTTTTTCATATGTGGCTTACAGAAAGAACTTCTAATTTCTAAATTTTTGAAGTTCTAGATTTTTATGTATTTACGTTGTCTACCAAAGTTTAATCTATTTCAGATGTGCAGATTATGGAATTCTGTGTTAAAAAATATTCCTCCTTTACACAGTGGGGCCCCATATGCCACAGTTTGATAAAAATATCATTTTTGATTCATTGTTATTTTGAAAAATTAATCATAATAATGGAAATTATTCCCAAAATGTATACAAATAACTCACCGTTTGTTTAAATTTATTACATAATCTAGTCTTTACGGTTTGATGGTATTGTCTATATTTCCTTAATTACTGAATAAATCCCAAAAGAAATATTAGAATACAAATGAAGTTTAAATTCTCTAAGAATATTGGCTAATGTTACAGAATTCGTTATAAAACATATCCTGAGGTAATTGTTGTGATATATATACGGTAGAGTATGGAAAGGCCATAAAGCTCTCAAGGAGGTGTGTGTGACTACAGGCAATATATTATCTCCTCCAGAAGTAAGTTGTACTAATTAAAACGGACAAGTGAGGGAGGGTGCTGTAATCATGTACAGTAGCTTCAGATCCTCAACAGGCTCAGTTATTTATTTTGCCTCTTGCTAACACCTTCAGCGCCTCGGTTTAGGAATTAGATGCTCGGAATAGGCCCTTGTTCATAACTTCCTGCGGTTTTCTGGTACTGGAGAGCTAGGCATAGAGGTGTCTTGAATATTAGTGTTTAGAGCATATGAAGCTTTAGGGTAAATTATTTAACACTTGAAAAAAAAAAGTAAATTTAATAAATTTTAGTTGTAAATATGTAAAATTTTATATTAATTGATTATTGGAAATTTAAAAAAAAAAAAAAAAAGCCTTGAATTTCTCAAAGTAGTAAAAAGATAGCACTGTACGCCAGAGTAGATTTCTTCTCAATTGTCAACCAAAATACTGATTGATAATTTTCTGCTAATTAGATATGATTAATATTAATGAATTGTTAGAATGTCAGGATATGTGATACCATTTGAGGAACAATAAATCATAGAATTTTCCACTGATACGTGCTGCGAAGGAAAATTAGAGATTTGAACGGAAAGGAGAGGTTGTATAATAGTTTATTATTGATATTTATATTACGAATAAGTAATAAAAACAACATGGTAGTTCATTTTATTTTCACGACTCCGGGGCTACTCAAACCCACGCCAACCTTCTCTGACTGTTGAAAACTGACAAAGACCTGTTACATGTCACGTACAGTACTTATGCGTGTACAACCCAGGCCATTAAGTCGGTAGTACGATATTGACTTATATTATGCTCATCGAGCTCTGAATCCAAATATTTCGTAATATAGTTGATTAGAAATATCCTTTGTGGATTTGAAACCCATTCTATTTATAAATTATGGCATTTATTGATGTCAAGATATTGAGCAGGGCAAGCCAAATAGAAATAACTTATGAATGGAATATGGTCCGGGTGCGGTAAAAAAAAAACTCAAATAGTAGATAATTATACTATTTTATTGAGCCAACGTCATTCATCTATACTCACGGTCAATCAATAATCTTCCAGAAATAACTTACTTCATTAAAAGCAGATTCCACGGTGACGGTGATAGTGGTTGTGACAGCTCTGGCAACCACTAATATTATTTAAACTATAACATATGCTGTCGTGGTGCAGGATATTCTTACTATCAACTATCTGTTCTTGTGGGATAACTAAGTCATTTATGAATGTCTTAGCAATGAATTTTTACAAGCTAACAGATTTTTGTTGTATTTATTTCTCAGTTTTTATCATTCATTCACTAAATTGGACTGTTTGGTCAACAAGCAAGGTCAAGTAGACTGCCAGGGTGTATACAATCTCTGTCATATTTTCTTCATTGTTGCGATATTACTTTCACCACTGACACGTGAAGCTGGGTTGGTAAAAGCTAAAAATTTCAAAAATTAAATTTTTAAAATACCTTGAAAATAGTTAATAACACAGAAATATTGACTGGTTACAATTGCTACCCTGTGGAACTTGACTGGAATAAATGCTTAGCGTAACAGAATATGAATGATGTAAGAAGATATTTCCTTTAGCAACCCTTCAGATAAGTCAAGTTGGTCCATTTGAAACTAATATATATTTTAAAGGGCGAAGGAAATGAATAATAAATGTTTTTTATTATAAAATTGAAGTAAAAAATAATTTTTTTTTTAATCTTAATACAAATATTTCATCTTAAGTTGTAAGTTGTAAGCAATAGTGGTATATAGTCGGTATTTGAATCGGTATGATATTTTCAAATTTTCCTATGAGCATATTATGTATATTTCGGTACATGAATTGATTTTAAGAACTCAGAAAAACCTACAGCAATATTCTAACTTAATAGTATGTGCATTTATTATTTGTCTTTTTATTTATTTTTGTTGAATTCAGACAATTTTATGAACTATTGCTACTATAAAATTGTAAAAAAGAGGAATAATTTATTTATAATTTTCCTATGAGCATATTATGTATATTTTGGTACATGAATTGATTGTAAGAACTCAGAAAAGCCTATAGCAATATTCCAACTTAATAGTAATTCCATTTATTATTTGTCTTTTTATTTATTTTTGTTGAATTCAGACAATTTTATGAACTATTGCTCCAATAAAATTGTAAAAATAGGAATAATTTATTGTTTACACCGTACTTAGATACCAGTATCGGCTTCCGGTCGTACATATATAGTTAACCTTCAATGATCGGTATAGTGTAATATATAAACTATATCTATAAACAAAAAAAAATAATAAAAAAGTAAACTGGACGCGGTGGATTTGGAAGGAGAGGGCGCCGATAAATTGGTCGCGGGTCCTGCCGATAAGAGCCTACAGGAGCAGATAAAATAATAAGCTAGATTTATGGCTCGGTGGTTGGTGCAGGGTTGACGGGGCTATCTCGTCCCGCTTCGTGCTATCTGATCCTTGCCGTTAGCACTCAACGTCTTATTATAGCACCCAGTGCCCGGTTTACTATATACGTTGATATATTTATGCTATAGTTCGTAAATCTTGTGTATAACTATCTAGCAGTAAGGGGTTTTAATGGATCGTCAAATGAAACTAGGTATGTTTCAAAATAGATCTCCAACAGCAGGTCAGTTCAGTGCTAACTAAACATTAACGGCTGTTTGATAAGGAAGGAGTTTAACCTAACTTAATATACTACAGGACTAAATTAAAAAAATCTATCGTGAAACTATTTAGTGTACCATCGCCCTCTACGTTTATTTTATTCCAGAATAGGTGGTAGGTTGTTGGTTGCTAGGGTGTTCCATGTCAAGAACTATGCATAACTTCTGAACTCCTATTGGCCTAAGAAAAAATTATATTTAATGTTAAAATATACAAAGTCATAATATATCTGTTTAGCATCGATACGATTTCCTGCTATCCAGGAAGATATTTGCCATTTAATTTTTATGTAATAATATATCCTGAATTGTTTTTTATGTATTACTAACTACATAGAAGATGGTCTAGGTGGTGGCTAAGAATAATAACAAAAAATAGTAAACATTATTTATTGCATGAAATGGTTTTGGACCACAATGCAGACCTTCTTCAGGGCTACAAAGAAGAAAATAAGACACAATTAACATTTCTGTAAAATTTCTAGCGATAAGAACAAATTCTTTTTTACTTTAAAAAAAATTAACATATTTTCGGTTTTGACGCATAAGGTCCTTCGCTAAGAATTAAGGGACGATTCATTACGGCCAGAAATATGCCGTTATGGTGAAAAATCGTTATGCTAATTTTCGTAGTTTTAGAATTTTTCTTGAGTAAGCATTTCAAATGATGCAGTAAATATGATTACAAATGTACAATATGTTGTAGAGAAAAAATAACATTGGTTTAAGAATGAAGAAGTAAGATAAGAATAGAATTAAATGATCAGATTGAAATCAATTAGGTTTTCAAGTTCAGCTCTTTATTTCTGTTATATATTAGTAAAATTTATTATTACTTCTAACATTTATAAAGTCATTCTGCGTACAGATATTATTTTCACCTTTACCTTAAATTGTTTTTTTTTGGCGCCTTAACGGAAGGATGAAACGTCGGCATATGAAAACGTAGTTTTTAATTTTGTTGGTGTTATTATTGTCCTCAAACTAGAACATTTTAACCTTAATCATTGTTTCCACTGACGTTACTACAAATCCTACATAACGGAACTAAGGCGATAACTCTATACGAGATTGAAGCAAGAAGAAACAGCTAATAAATTCCTATTATCTTAAAAGGAATACTCTCAACATACTTAACAATTATCAAATCTTATACATATTCATTTGCGTCTAGTATAATTAATATTAATGATGTAATGATAGTCATATACCATGCACCAGATGCATAAATAATTTAATAATTAATTTATATAAATAAAAATGTAATGCTCCTTTGTTACTTATCTAAGATCTCCGAACATTCTTAACCTTTTTTTTCTAAATGTTCAGTTTTGTCTTTGGAAGTTCCTTAGCTATTGAAATCTTTGATTTATCCAGTAGCAAAAAAGTTATGAACAAAAATAAACCTCATTGGCACTTAATTCAGAAAATATTCATTTTGTTCAAAGTTATTACATAACAATCGGTTTTTTATTTCCGAAAAATAGGAAAACATATTTCCATTTCCATTAAATGGTTTGATTTTCAAAAAAATATATAAAACTTAAAGTGGCTTCAAGTAAAGTACGTATTTTTTAAGGGAAAAATCAAATCATACTCGGTTTGACATCGTATGAAATTCTTAAATACCATACATCAAAGAAATAAAAAAAGAAATATTTATTTAGATATTGAGGTAAAACAACTTCCATTTAGAATATTATCACCATTATATATTTGTTGTACTACGTTACTAATTAAAATTTGCAATATAACATTATTTAAATAATTTTAAATTTTAATTAATGTGAATATATGACAATATTTCAAAAAGAAATAGATGAACTTGACCAAATGAGGTATATTAGTGCATGAATATGGAGGAAACCCGAAACGCAGTACAACAAATTTGGAATAGAGATAATATTCTAAATGGAAGTTTTTTCATCTCAATATCTTGAGCTTTTTCACCTCAGTAACTTCCTAGGAAAGAAAATCGAGATAAACATAAAAAATGTTTAACGTGATTTATTTGAAATTATTTATTGGATTTTTTTGTCTACCTCTGTTCATCGTTCATTACACCACTTCAATTTATCCAAATCCTATGCTACTACAACCATTAGTTGAATGTCTGCTATTTCAACCTATAATGATCATTTAGACTTTATGCCCATATAAGGACGAACAGGGCTCTATTTCATAATAATGTACAAACTAATACTTTTAGTCTTGTCATTTTTATTTGATTCAATTTCGCTAACTTGCATAATTCTGACTTGTACTTTTATACTATTTAATTCCTATAATATCACTAATAGTTGTCTCCATCATGAAAAAATGAATATTAGTGTTAGTACTTCGTAGTTTGTACACTTTTATTTATAAACTAATATTATTAGCTTTCATTAAACAGGGTCCTGGTTGTAACGAATAAAAAAAAAACATTACAATCGTTTTATTTTACATCTCGGTCGATTTTATTTAATTAATTAAACTTTGGTGTATAATTAATTTTTTTAACCTTTATTAGATTCCCTAAAAAAAAAAAAAAAAAAGAATAATTAAAATCTGACTATTATTAGATAAGATGTTAAACGTTTAACCAATATTGAGATTCTCTCATAATTTTGTTTATTTTGTGTAATAATTTAAGGACTGTAAGAATTATCGTTTAATATAATACAAACAATCTATATACATTCACAGCCAATGAAACAACAAAAAATATTTTATATCCACTAGCATTATGAAATTAAATTTATCGGAAATATATATTTTTTATTTCCCTCAAGTTTCAAACATATTAACATTAGTTTTTACTTAGTTTACAAAATATGAATATTATTTTTACGTGATCGGAGAACGAAATGAATCAATACTTCGAGTAAATATTATTGGATTTTGATGAAAATTACCATCAATCTGTCTAATTGTCATTTTTCAATTAGAATACGATTGCAGCTATAAACGTTCGATTCCTAGGGCCGCAGAGTCGATGAAGACTAAGAAAACCGAAGAGGAGACAATTGCCCCCGGACGCGATGCAATATGCAGAGCTTGAGGAGTGATGTTGGAGGAGAGCTAATTCATAAATAAACTAATGTTGAGGATTGGTGCTGTGCAATAAAGTCCGCAGCTGTCCAATCTTCTCCATCTTGGTCTTTTATTCAAGAATACTTTTCTTACTGTCTTAGGATCATGCTCATTTGTCTTAGGAGCTTATCTTACCAGATAATTAAATTCCTGTCATAAAGAGATTTTCTAAAAGAAATTACATCTAAATTTGTCTAGATTATTCTTTAAGATCAATTTTCTCTATCTATGTTAAATAAATTTGGTGAGTATCAATATACATTAAATCTTTTTAAGTATCCCTGTTTACTCAAATTAGATACAGAATTTTCGTGCTATTTTATTTCCTAGCTTTAAATTCAGCGTAACCTCGACAGAAATTAGAATCATGAAAAATACATTCTATTCATATTATATTTGTATTGTAGTTTTTGAGGTTAATTAATTAATATAATTTGCAAATTTTTATAATTTTCTGTAGATAATGAATTTTCTTCATTATTTGGGTTTGAACTCTGAAATAATTGTTTAAGTTTACAAAATGTCTACGACTCATTAAAAACTCAAATAATTAATGTTATGAAACTAAACATTAATATTTAATTAAATTAGGCATTTAATTAAATATTAATTATAGGCGAAAGAGACCTGAGCTCCTTTGATAGAAAAAAGTTGCATTATAGGACCTGTCAGGAGTCTAACTGGATGAATAATAGGGAAGAACCAAGTACTCACTATATGCAATCCAGAATTTTTTTTTTTAATTTTCTATCTCATGGTATTTAAAAAATACAGTATACAGTAAGAAAATTAGTTGAATAAAACAAAATGAAAACGAATATATTATTGAGTTGGAAAGTAAATGAGTGATTAAGCACTTATTTAATACGAAATAAAGCTCATGTTCGTGATTCAATTTAAAATTTTATTAGTAAAAGTGGACCAGGAGCAAGTAATATGCTATAAGACTCAACCGTACAGACTATGCAGAATAAGAAACCTTTAACTCGGAACATGTTGAAGTAATAAAAATCATTGAACTAATAGTAAATATATATTTATATGTATATAAGTGAATGAATGTGCAAATTTGGTTTCATATAGTGGTTAATAATTCTCTTACAATTTTAATTTCACTGTGGTGAAACCGACAGATGCAAACCGCTAACCTTGAACGTGGTATACTTAAGTCGTTAATTAAACAAATAGAAAAAGACTAAGCGATGCTAGCGATGACCAACAATTACCGACAGACAATAGATGCTCTTCCTATTGAAGCGCTGTAATAGGAGGCGGTGCGCCTGTGGTCGCGTGCCCTGTGCCATATGGGTAACGGATCCTTCACATTTGCATCTGTTAGCTCTGACTCAGGCTCTCTATCTATTAGCTGTCGCGCGATTAATATCAATCACACCTCGTGGAATATGACATTGTAGCTGTCCAAATATTAAAAAAAAAAATTGGAGGAAGCATTTTTCATTGTATTGAAATTGTGAAGCCTCAATTTTTGTTTCTTAAAAAAAAAAATTGGAGTTCTATCAATGGGTAGATTCTCCACATGTTTTTATCATGTCACTATGTCACCTACAGCAAATTTACTTGTTGTATATATGTGTATACAGTTGTAAATATCAATAAATAAATTATTAAAACAAAAAAAAAAAAGTATGATATAATTATTAAATTAGTATGTTAGTTTATTTGTATACATTTGCTGCTTTCCTGACGGAATCATTTTCAGACATTTATTAAAAAATTTACCGTAAAGTAAATTACTTGTTTAGCCTCCTTTAGATAATGTTTCCATGTTGTTTTCTCTAAAGATACGTCATAATTGCTGGTTAAGAGATGTTCCCGATGAGAATAAAGGCGTAACATTCAATGAGTGTGTGAACCAGTGTATTTGAGGTGGAGCTCGTTTCCTCATTAAGTACTCGGAAGTAAGCCAAGTATGTCCATTTCCTAGCAGTGCCTATTTTTACTTTTGTTTCCCTCTATCTGGTTATATCTGACATACTGGGGAGTTATCCTATACATAATCAACCTATTCTAACTATTGTAAAAGGGTCGAGTTTTCATTTATGGGGCAGTCTCCCTAGACCGGAATTAAACCTGATGTGAAAGATATTTTGTTTCTTTGAAATGTTCTCTAAACTAAGTTTCATAGTGGCCTTCATATCAAAAATCAAATCGATCAAATACATTTAAACTTTTGAAGGAAGATAATTAATAGCTGTATGAACTTTACAGAACTATAAAATAGATTTTTGTTTAGAACTATAAACAAGTATTTAAAAAATCTCTCGATACATTTGTTACGGTTTTATAGACCTATGATTTGTTAAATTTTCTAATTATTTCAATTGATATTGAAAACTCATAGTTGGATTAAAATATTGTTTTCCAACACTATTCATCAACCTATGTACCAATGACAAAAGGAGACGCGTGCCTTTGTCAGACACAAGGTGTCCCCGGAGACAGCAAACGCTGGGCGTTACCGATCCAGTCTGTTCAGACGTTCGTCAATGAGGGAACGCCCTGTGCTGTAAGAGCTCGCTCGGACGGAAAAACCTCCAGGCTGACGTATCTTGATTGACGGAAGCAGCTGAGGACGCTTCAATCAAAGGTATTGTAGAAGTCAAGCCGAGTGTCAAATCAGGAACTCCTACTTCTTTATAATTTCGGCCTATTGCGGCTTTTACTTCCTTTATAAAGGTTTAATTAATTAATTATGCAATTTATTCAGCATTAGGTACAGCCTGTAATTATTATTAGTTATAACCCTTTTTTAGTATCCTTAACTATGAGTTTTGTTTCTGAAATCGGGTTGTCATTGCTTGGGCTGCCATTAAAATTATTCTATTAATTTATTTATCCTATACATTATAATACAAAAAAAAATACATAGTTTTAAGGTTTTTTTTATTAAGAACGTTTTAAGTTAATATTAATAAAAAAATATCTGCAATTGAATTATCTGCTTAAATTAACTTTATTTCTATCTTTTAATCAATTATTAATATATTTAACATTGCTAAAGTCGTTCTAATGATTTTTTATATTAGCAGGACATAAACCTAATAAAAGTGTAATTATTCTTCTCATCTTCTACGTCCCTGGATTATTCTGTGGTTAAAAGAATGATCACTTCACGAAAGTTAGAGATAATAATTTACTAGAAGAGTGGGATATGCCATGGAGGAAAAGTTACTATAAATAAATATCAAATGAGTTTGATATTTATTTATAGTAATATGAATGTATAATTTATAGTAAAATGAGCCTTTAAAAGAGCATTTTTTAATTTATTTATGACCCAAAATTTTCATCAGACTACAATCCGTTCGGCAGAAATAGCATGAAATGCATCCAGCGTCTACTAGCATTTTCCTTATTCACAAATGTTGTCTCGAGAAGCCTTTAGGTAAATAGGTAAATCGCCGTGGTAACCCTAGCAAGGAATGGAGTAATTAAGAGGTCTACTGCAGTTTTGAACGCCGATAGACGGGTACGTTATTTTTCTTTATAATTTAACAGTTTTAAGCATATATATTTTTTGTTCATCAAATATTATGAGTTAGTGAAATTAGGAGGTAATTGTTCTAGGTGATCCAAGTGTAGCAGTTTGATTCCGTAATGAAAACATATTTATTTTTAAAAAAGAAACAAGATTTTTTTCCAAAACTAGATTTGGAAAACTTTTTTTTTTCTTTTTTCAATTTAACAAAATTAAGTAGAATTGATTTGCCTCCTTATTGGTGCTTACTTCTCAATCATAATGTTTTCTACCATTTTCCCCAGGATTCCTATCGATTACAGATAGTGTCGCCTAATAATTTAAGGCTCATTTTTGATGACATTTCTTTCGTGATTGGACTCTGGATGTAAGTTACTTTTCGTAGTTCATCCTCAGCTCTTCATTAAAAGTGCAAAATGCCCCGTGCCGTCAAGCGACAAAGTAGCAGATGTCGACTCATGGACTCATTGACACTCCCTCCTTGGGGTAGGCCTCAGAGCGGAACGGGTAATCCCTTCAACCTAGCCGTAAATAAAAAAGCTCCTGCCGAGGGTGCCATATTGCTGGTGAAACACTTGTAATTCGATGGATAATTTACAGCGGCCGGAGCGGGACACACACATGTGCCTCAGCCAGACCGACCAATATGTCTCTATCACACAGCGGGGGCTCACGCATCTGCCACTCAGTAGATGTTTGTTTTCTCCGGATCATTCCCTTTTTATATAGTTCGCCATCCCTATTATCGAGAGGGCTAGTGCCATTGTGTTAGATAGGTTTGATTTTTCCAGTGTATTTCTCCTCCCCCACGTAATCGATACATGGTGCAGAATGGTCTCTGTACTTAAGGAA
Source organism: Halyomorpha halys (assembly GCF_000696795.3). Lineage (NCBI taxonomy): Eukaryota > Metazoa > Arthropoda > Insecta > Hemiptera > Pentatomidae > Halyomorpha > Halyomorpha halys. Next base: position 333,635 of record NW_027114928.1, read on the forward strand.
GTAGATTTAAGTTAAGGCAGTTTTGGAAGTAGATATATACATACATAGAGAGGGTGGAATTCGGAAAATATGTATGTTTCAGGTATACTATTGATATTACTTAAATTAAGATAATTTATTTTTATTCCCACGACGTGTTTTTAATGAAAATAATTACTATTAGCAAAACCTCAACAAAATAAAAATTTAATTGTGGCAGTCTCAGGACTTGCCGAAAGAAGCGAAACTGAAAATAAAATAATATATTAAAATTTTATTAATAATGGTCATGAGTTCCCTCTTTTTAGCTTAAAGCAGAAAATATTAGTTCCAGAATAATAATTACAATAGAGCAACCATTTTCTAATTCAGTTCTAGTATAAAAATGTTTATATTTTAAAAGGAGAAAATAAGATAACATGTGAACTCATTCGATCAGGCCGGCACTGTTGGGATTGTTAAGCTCCTACCCTCATATTACAGTATAAACATTTTCTAGGTAGAATTGAACACTGTCCTCCCATTTCATTTCATTACGAGAAATCAATTTACTCCCGTATTTTTTTTTCTTGAGCATTAGAACATCGGTAAAGAAGTTCCACCTCAGAAAAGGAAACGAAAGAAAAATGAGAGAGAAAATACTATCAGGTTATTATAGGTAGATTTCATAAAAGCCTATAGTTTCTTAAAGAGCTGTTAAAAAATTAAAAATTCAACGTTTCCAATTGAGGCATTCGGTCGTAAAATATGGAAACTGAAAAAATGAAAACTTTCAGAATGTTAAAATGTATGTTAATTACAATGTTCTGCATTAAACAAGGGATCACTTATCATAATTCACTGCCTACACTATTCTCTTAAAAATACAAATTTCCTAAATACTGTTACTAAAATCTATACAATCAGCGATATAAAATTCAGTCAAGCCAAAAACTTCGATTCACAATAAATGTCATATGCTTGACGACCAAATGAAAGTTCATGAAAACCAGGCTATTTTATACAATTTAAACTCTATATTTTTCAGTCGGGACATTACGACGTCTGAGATCAACTAAAATGGAGATTAGAAATAGATTGGGAAGTTCAGAAAATTTGTTTATTTTTGTTTTTAGTTCGAATTTTAACTTTGCCAAATCGAATTGAATTTAGAAGTATTAAAAAAATATTTTTGTCTTATTTTGCTTATAACTTGAAAACCAAATATTAAAAAACTAAAACTAAACTAAACTCCCAATCCTTTCTTCGACATTCCATTTAAACTTTGGTTTGGCTTATAAGCTTAAATTCTAAATGATGCGTGAAGGTTCACGAAATGCTCACGCACGCACTGAGTGAGCTGATTGGGCGTGCCGTTTGTCTTCATTCTGCATCTGTCAACCTTCCCTAAGGCCTTCCTCCCAGCCTATCCATTCATTCATTTACCTGGGATCTTCCAGCGAGATCAATCATTTTACCTTCTCTCATTCAACATCAGCCTAGTAATTCTTTTACTTCTCTCCAGAGGATTCAAGTTTGGATTTCCCAATATCTATTTAATTGGAACATTACGAAAAGCCTTTGCCCCCCTCCAAAATACTGGACAATTTCACAGAGTATATTCTTATTTGGGTTGCCGCGAAATAAATATTGACTGATCCAGATAGGAATGTTGCGTAAGACCTAATTTTCTTAGGTTCTGATATTGATTAAAAAAAAATCTTTTCTCATAACAATAGGGGAATGTTACTTACGGCAAAACTATCAAACCACATTACTCACATTACATTTGCATTACACGGCATTTCATTACATTAGTAAAGGGAATAATATCTGTGCTTGCTAAAGTTTGAACTTTAAAAGTTGATATTTCGATTACAATAACCAAATTGAACAATGGTTTAAAAACATGTGAGTAATCTGTTTTCTTCTATGTATCAAACTCAGAGATATACTCTTCTGATGACAAAGTTAATAAAACATAGATGATAGAAATATTTTAGTTTCGTCAGAACAAATATGACATCAAAATCATTGAATATCTTATTTAAAGAAAGAATATAATTGGATGTAAGAGGTTAAATGGCAAATTTTAAATTTTAAAAACAACTATTATAAAGATGTTTCCAAATATGTAAAGTAACATGGATTGTAAAGACTGTATGTAACACGGATAAACATACCACAAATCCGTATTTTAAAGTTTCCCGAGGTGGAAATAACGATAAACTTTCCTGCCAATAATACATTAGTTTCACAAAAGATTAAGTATATATGGTGGTCTCAACTTTTTCCGATTCGAGCACCTGTCTATATTTTTTTCCTTTAATTAATGATAAAATTCTTTAATATTTTGTTTATTATTGCTGACAATGAGAACTGGTTATTTATTTCAAATATGCAAAACTAAAGTTGCTTTAGAGAAAGATTTTTTAAAAATTCATCATTTAAACCTTGTCAATTTCAACGAGGATAAGACCTAGCTGATATTATTTATATATACAGACTTAACTGTACATACATAGGAAGTATACATATAGGTACACTAATGGACAAGAAACGAGTTCTAGTCCACCAATATATATATACTTTACTAAATTATTATTATTATTATTTCGTTCATATATTTTATAAACAGAACAATTATTTTGAAACTTTTTTATTTTAATATTCTGTCAATTCTTACAATGTTTGTATTTTGTTTTTCATTTAGCCCTAACGAAACCCTGCTAATTGTAATGAAATGTTGGTCAACAATAAATAGTCTTCTTCTACTATTTTGATACACTTATTAACCAACCGGACTATCTTCCTACAATCTACTTTTATTTTATTTTATTATTGTATGGATGTATATAGAGCGCTATTTTAAATTTCAGTTGAATGTGTTTGTGAATAGTGATGCTGAGTTTGTGTGTATATGTATTTTAGCTGTAATTTGTTTATTATTTATTATACTGTTGGTTGTAATTCTATTCTATGTTTGATGAAGGAAATAAAAAATCATATACGGGTTGGAGAGAAAAATGAAAATAATAAATTCTATATTCTTTATATATATAAAGAATAATAAAATGCTAAAACAAAAGATGGAAAAAACTTAAAGGAAATAGAACACAAAAAAATCATGTATGACTAGCATATAATTCAAAGTTCTATACTATGACTATTCATATATAGTTTTAAAAAAAAATATTTTTTACTAATCTTAAGTTAGCTGTTGTAGCTGAAGTAACCCAATGCAGTTGCTTAGCACAGCTTTTTTAGTAAAGTGTTTTTCTCTCTCTCTCTGTAATAACTGAATTTTTCAGCTCAACCTGAATAAAAAAATCAGAAAAATCACTGATCCTAATGCATACTTTGCCACCTTCTAGGACACTTGTGCCGCAGAGAGAGACAGTGGGGTGAATGGGCTCGTTAGCGTACGCGGCGGTAACAGGTGCTGTTCGCTGAATGATACTCGTTACATGGGCTCAATGCTGCAATCAGTGTCCCCACATCTGTTGGATCTTTAGTTACTTCTCTAAACTGTTTATCTTGTTGGGTAGTTTAGCGTTTAGTTTTTGCAACTGTCTCCTAGCCATTGAATACGCTTGATAGTTGAACACGATTTCATTACTATGGAGTCAGTCGAAAGGAAGAGTGGAATTTAGTTAGTGGTTAAAGGGGTCTTTTTATGATAGACAGTTTGTATTCCCATTGGACTATTTGAATAATTTTATATTGTATCCTCTACATTGGTTCTTGAACAAAACGAGATTTATTTCTTTGTGAAATAAGTAATTATTTTACATTATTAAACACATTCCCCAAAGAATTCTGTATGACCCGGAGATTTTTGGAAGATTACTCAAAAAAAGTACGTGTCTGACTTTACTTAATGCTCTTAGACTCAAAACAAAAAAAATTTAAATCAAATATAGACCCTTTTAAAGGGAAAAGTCAATATATTTTGTAATAAATAAAACGTGACTAACATAGCTTTCCAAATGAAACATCAATACAAAAAATAAATACCATTTCAGTGAAATATAGTAATAAAATTAAATTAAAGATTAACATAAGAAGTGTAATTTATTTAACAATTAATCTAATACTCATATAATCTCCTTCCTAAAGAAAATGAAATTTATGACTTTTTGAATAGTCTTACATTATATTCTCCATTTTTATATCCTTATTAATACAAGAGTTGTTTATTAATGAAATAAGTAATTTTTTTTTTTTTTGATAAATACTTTTGACACGAACATTCATTTTTTTTTAACAAACACTAGAAACTTGTAAATTAATAATTTATAAAAAAAAAAAAATGATTGTTACTTGAGTCATTGTTAAGTTAGAAACTAGAACGAAAAAAAAACTAGATATTATTTAATGAGTGATATTTATTTATATTTACTTTGTTAGTTTCCCTCAGAAATATACAAGTAATTATCTGTCTAGAATTGTTATACATGTAGCCTACAAGAAGATTATAAGCAATGTTAAACCTAGTATTTGCCACCTAAAACAAAATGCCGGAGGTCTTCCTAGATTTTAACTGCTTTTCATGAGACCAATTCAGACTAAACATACTTTATTTTATTCATCAAATATTGTGATTAATAAGCTCAAATTTAATTGAAGTCTGTCTTTGATTACTTATGACTTTCCTACAAAAGACGGTTCTCGGATAGTTATGAAAAACGTAAGAATGATTAGCTACTGAGACCGTATTTATTGACATTACTAGGGAACATCTTTTAACACTTTTAGCTTCCCTTAGCAAAATTTTCTTTTTATAAACCCTAGTTTACGCTTATCCTGATTGTGGAAACGATAGTGCATATAATACATATATGTATAGTGTATATGAATAGAGTTCTGATAAACAAAAGGATCATTTATAAATCGAAAATTTTGTTAAGAGGAACGAAATGTATGCATTTAAAGGAGTCCTTTCTTAAGGTACTCCTTAGGAATAGTCACCGATACGCCTCCTAGATCCTTTTTAAAGCAGGAGCATAGTTATGCTATTTTCATAATAAAATTTGGCGATCTATTAATTCCGAATATATTTATATATGGTTGAGTCACTAAGGGAAAATGTTTAATTTATTAACTATTGGATTAATCTGGCTATGAATCCCAACTTCTATTCAACATATAGTAAACACTTGAAGAAATGAAACACACTTGTGACAAGAGCCGATTAGATAGAACTTACTCAGGGGATTGCTCCAGTGACGTCACCTGGCGGACAATTATCCACGAGGAACCTCCCTATGGCGGCCATTAGACGCACGAAACACTCAACTCTTATATACTGATTGCTACAATTTAGTGAGTACCTTTAAATTCACTAGAATGTTCTCCACTAAGTACAGTTATGAAGTACCTAATGCTTAACGCGGTGAAGTACTGTTAAATCTAGAGAGGTTGTTAGAAATATTATGAATAAAAAAAATTTCGAAAATAAGTACTAAGTATAATATATGGGTAAATAACATTTATTTTTCATAGGAGATTTAATGAACTATCTAAAAAAAAGTATTAGACAGAATTTTAAGAGTCCATTTGGTATACACATTTTTTGAAGACATCGTTAGAATGGTTTTATTGTTTATATTTTCTGATGTTTGAGTGTCAGTTTAATGGTTGCTACAAGACGTAAAAGTGTTTCGAAATGCGATTTTATACAATCTGAGCACATGATTTTATTTTTGGATAGGGTCCTGCAAATTTGGTTGAGGCTGTGGTTCCTCTTGAACCCTAGCTTGATCTAAAGCAACAGTTGATTTTCGCCACTTAAGGTTATTACTTTGATATAAATTCTAATAAAAACATATTCCATTACTTAAACCTATAAATATATAATTAATTAAATTAAAGTTACCTAAATTAAGAAGAAACTATGTAAAAGCATCCTGGAAATTTTGAAGCCTTAGAATTTTAATTATCGAATTGGAGAAATTACATATTATCGTTTGGTTTTAGGTGGCAGATGACTGGTTCATATTGCTTAAAATGTTTAAATAGCTATATATGACAGTTCTATGTCTGATAATTACTTACATTGGAAATAAGAAATATTTATGAGAAAAAATAATAAATAAATATCATTTTTTAAATAAAATATACTTTAATCTTAATTTTTTTCATCATGGCTTCTTTCCTAACCATGAATCTGCTAATAATAATAATTAGACATTTAATGAATTATTGATTTATTATTTTCCAGTGTTAATTAAAACTGATCTCAAAATGATATTATTAATAATTGAACGGTGTTTTACAATGTTGGTATCCATTCAAGAGCGGATCCAGAAAGTAGTTCCTGTCTTTGAGAAGGTATTTAAAATAAAAACTCTATAAAAAAGCTCTATTTGCTTTAATTGATTTAAAATCCTTATATTTGAAAGCTAAGGCGAATTAATCTAGAAACTCTACTGTTTTACTTGAAATCTTATTTTGAACCTCCAAATTCATACTCGTTTATTCAGGTCTGGTGGAATTCTTTCCTGCTTTTACTAAGCGAAAATTATTTGCAAAATATAAAATAATTACTTTTATAATAGTTACTATTTCATCGATAAATAGGTCTTGTTATGCCATGGAGGCAAATATAGAGAAAGTGGTATAAGACTATTCAAAAAGTCATAAATTTCTTTTTCTTTAGGGGGGAGGCTCTGTATTGGATTACTTGTAAATTATATGAATAAATTCCCCTTCTTTAGCTAACATTTAATTTTATTTTATTACTATGTTTCGCTGAAATTATATTTCCTTGTATTAAAGTTTCATTTGGAAAGTTATTTTAGTTTCGTTTCATTTATTCGAAATGCATCGAATTATCTCAGGAAACGATGATGGCCTTAAAATTTTGGCCGGTAGCGAATGACGATTGCCGTACATCTGGTGATTGGGTCTGATTCAGAAATGATCCAACTCATGAGACAGCTCAATTCCGAAACGTCGGAGTTAATCAAAACATCTGGAGGTGCAGGGGACCAGACAATCACATTTCGGAAAGGACGGGGGGGGGGGAACACACAGATACAGAAGCACTTATTAGCGATACAGCACTCAATCAATGTGGCCGCTGCTCTGCTGTTTACAAGCGTCGCTCGCTACTGTCCTAATCGTTTTCGCTTCTGGCGCAGCTGAGCAAATAATGGAATCATTTTATTACACCATAAATTCTCCTTGTCCGGTCACCATTATTTCGAGTAACAAATAATATGATTACGCTTGGATGATTGCGAAGAATAATTTAGCATCAGGCATCCCCTCACGGTTTTTAATCGTCAAAATGGAACGTGGTTTTAAAACGGAACTGGATGAAATCAATGTAGCTAATTCAGTGAAATATTTATTGTTTTAATAAGTCGATAGCATAAGGTTTACTGATTACTACTACAGAACAAATAAAAAAGAAAGTTTGCTAAGTAAGGCTTCTCTTATATAATTAAGTACCTACATTTCCATGAGTCGTTTGAGCATAAAACAATTAAATGCTTGCCAAGAAATAAGGTTTTCTAAATTCCTAGTATGAGATACTATCTAATCTTAAATTATCTTCTAAATAGGGTCTAGAAAATTTAACTACCTACTGATACAGAATCATTTTTCCCTTGATGTCTGGAACGTAGAAAGCGAATAGAATTTATTTGTTTATTTCTGCGTGAATAGTGAAGTTAAAACATATATAATTTTCCTATATGCAATTCATTCATATTATTTTTCAATTGCTTTATTTTAGGGATTATTTGAAGGAAATTAGAAACCATACTTTGTGAATAGAAATAGTTAAAAATAATTGTAAAAAAAGGCTTGGTTAGATTTTTTAAATTCAAAGGAATGATTTTTACAATTTATAATGATTTCTATGATTTGGTCAAGAAATGGCAGTAGTAAGTACATCAAGAATAAAGGTACTAGACTAGATAAAGCGAGACATACACATTGGGATAAAATTAAGACATTAATATTGAACGGTATCAGTTTTGAGAATTGATGAAGTCTGTTCTGTTCGGGGCGGATCGACAGGGGGTGACAGATGGACCGGCTAATATCCGGGGGCAAACAGACCGCCCCCTTCCGCCACCCCCTAGGCATCGCCTTTGTAGGGGGCAACAATTGTCTTAGGCAACAATGCCGTCGCCGCAGGTAGCTGTCCGCTGATTAGAGGTTAGCCGGCGTACTACTGGGTCCCCGTGGCTGATGCTGAAATTCCACAAGATCTCCTTTTCTAACATAAATAAATAAAAATTATGATTTCCACTAATCCTGGATTAATAAAAATTATGTTTTAAATAATAATTACCGCTTGTTTTATTCTATATCGTCAGTACAAAGACAAAATTAGTGTATTGGCAAATTATGCTATATTGGATTGTGTGGAATTTTAAGGTGGCTTTCTATTCTCTTCGTTAATCCAAAATAATTAACTTAATATAACGAAATTAATTAAAAATAGACATTTGTAAAAAAATTAGTTGATTCCCTACTATTCCAATCATAATTTCATAAATTTTCAGTTACACTACTTTGGGCCGACAATATATTATAGCGTACCTTGTCCGTTAAAATACCAATTCTAGAACTTCAATGTAATACAGATTATTCATTTCATTTAAATAGTGATGGATGTCTTCCTAACTTACTAAACATTGCTTGGTCATTTCTTATATACATTTAGTAGTATAAATAATTTTTTATTAAAGAATAATTTTTATTGGATTATAATAATTAATCACCGTATTTTTAAATGATACTATGTTTTAAAAAATGATTAACCATAATGATTTATTTATTTTAATTTTTTTTTACTTATTTGGTTAGGTATTTTGCACTTTTTTATGTTAGAAATTATATAAATTATTTGTCAATCCCTTAAATTACTGTATCTGAAATTCCAATTGCAGTTGAACCGACATATGCAATAAGGAACGAACCAGTATTTTTTTCTCTACGTTTTATAACATATACCTAATTATATTTTTCTTTTATAATAAAAATCCGAGGTCCTACATATATCAAAGAGCAATGTATACTGTTCCTAGGATGTTGTTTAGTAAACATTCTTGAAAATATTATCGAGTCAACAAAATTTCATAAAAATATTGGTTGGTCCTTTATGGGGTTAAATAAATCTAACCTACTCTTGCAATTCTATTTTTTATCAAAAATATTTGTCGTTTTTAAAATTGTTTACAATCCTAAATAATCAACTAGATTATAGATATTTTTTGTAAATTTATTTTATGATTTATCCCATTATGCCTCTAATTTGTTTTGGAAGATCTTTGATTTACCGCGTGTAATTAAAAAAAGGAAGGTGGTAAAAACTTACTCAAATAGTAAATGAACCATTTATTATGAGCTAATGTTTTGCCTCACTTTGCAGGGCTACACCAGGGCTCAAAACGGCACAAACAACTAAAACGTTGTAACAGAGAATGAGAGTAAGATAACATGAAATAAAAGTGAACTAATAAACTAATAACTAATAGTAGATAGTAAACTACCTTAGTATACTTTTTATTTATTTTATCTTATTCTCTTTCTGTATTACATAATTTTAGTGTTTGCATCTTTTTTTAGCCCTGCATGGGACTAAACTTTAGCTCATAATAAATAGTTTATTTACTAAGAATTACTAGTTATTTTGACCGCACTATTATAAATTAAGATGTATTTCTTGATCCTGTATTAAATAAATAAATGACTAATTTAAATTTTACTTATTTTTCTT
>NW_027114928.1:343381-347907 GCF_000696795.3 Halyomorpha halys
TATATATATTTACAATAAAGGAGGTAAGAAAAAAAAATTAAAATTAGTCACTAAAACGTACTTTTAACCTGATTATAAGAGAATGGAAATAATATTTAAAATTTAATCATTAAATAAAAGATTACTTAAAAGATAGATTAGATAAAAGATGTTAAAAGTACGTTTTAGATTAAACTGATCATTATTAATTATGATGCATCAGCTATCATGTTTACCCATGGTAATTAGTACATTAAAAAAAAAAACCTCCATATTTCTTTAAAATTTGATTATTCCCCAGTAATATATTAGAAGAGACATCTGCTTAGGGAAAGAGAAAAGACTAATTAAATGTCAATTCCGACCCAGATCCTGGGATCTGGTTAGCATGTCGCTAAGATAAAGGGGCCCTCTGTGCCTCCTCGAAAAACAGGCTTGTTATGTGTATGTTAATTCACGGCTAGGCCTTATCACGCTCTCGGAAGCATTTCCATGTTTATGCCTCCTGTTCGCCCTTCCTAAATAATAATACGCTCGCTCGGCATTATCTTCCTCCTTTAATTGTTATGTCCTGAAGTTGAGCAGTTAGTGTAGCTTCTGCTAAGATTACTGGAGAAACCGTATAGTCTGCACAGCATACTCCTTACCTACCATACCTACCAGCGTTATAGTCTGTTTAAATATCTTTAAAGCTTTAATTGTTAATATAAGTTGTTAACCATTAAAAACCATTGTGATTTCTGTTCGAAATGATTTACTGATTATGTCTAAACATTAACAAAGAGGGAGAACATAAAATAAAACACGCGCTGTTACACTATGAATGAATTTTTGATTCTTATCTGTTTTTAGCAAAAGATCTAATATCTTATAAAAAAAAAGTTATTTTCTGAAAAATTAGTCATTTCAAGAATAGAGTATTAGCAGCACGTATGTTTTATATGTACACAAATTTTCCTATGGACATTCTCGTGAATAACCTTACCTAAATAATTAATTAAAAATATGTAATCGTAATTGTTTGGCCTAAAATTGTTGAGTCCTAAAAAAAAAATCTTTGTTTTACTTGATATTTTGAATATAATTTTTTTTTTTTTTTTTGTGGGGGATTTAAAATCTATCTCCATTCTTGGTGTAAAAAATATATAAGTCAGGCTTTCTTAATAATTAAAAAAAATGTATTTGACTAAAACGCAATTTTATTTCAATATTTGTATATTTTCTTTAATCTATCCTAAAAAATGTATTTTTTTTAAATAAAAAAAACATATGCGATATAATTTTTCCAACTCAAAAAATAAAATATAGCAGTTTCAGAGTGTTTTATTTATTTATTTTTCCCCAGGGCTCGGTGGACTTAATAGAAGACTAAAGAATAAAGTTATTTAACAGTAGGCATGAAGTAAGAATGCAGAGGTGCACCTAGAGAGGGCCTCCTATAGAGTAAAGTATCACTCAAGAAAGCTGAACCGTATGTTGATGTAGTACTGCTCACGTGATTGAATCAAGGGTCCTAGTAGGATTAAGTGATGTGCGCTACCACTTAGGGAATTAAGAAGGAGCAATTGATAATGGACGTGCGAGGAATTGATATCAGGCTGCCTTTAACAGTTTAATATCCCCTCTCCCTCTGTCTAAGAGTTTTTTTTTTAATTTTATCACAGTAAGCCTATAAAATGTATTTATCATCGTTTCTATATGTTACTAATCATTAAAGCCATTGGAGGCTGAGAGAGACTGATATAGTCGCAGTCGTCCACGGCTGTTTGATTTTTCTTTTCTTTTAGTTTTGGTGGTATTTATAAGTTTATTATCGTTTCTGAAGAATTATATATATCACCGTTATCCATTGCCCCCTTAATCCCTGTAATCGATAAATTCAAAATAGAAATTGTTTCATTATAGATTTAACAGTTTGTCACCAATGTCAGTAGAAAGAGATTTTGAAGTAGTAATTTATTATTTTGCTGATCAAAAATACTGAAAAAAAATTTTTTTTAATGTTTTCATGGAGCATTTCCATTATCAAATAAAGTAACGATTTTAATTAGCATAGAGTTTATATTTGTTAATAGCCCAAAGTTCTTCAGAAAATAATTTCTTCCCCCCCCTTTTCTTGAAGAATCATGGACCCATTTCAGACTCTTGGAACGGTCAAGGACGGGTCAAAACTCAACACTTACCATCGGATAGAATCTGTGGACAATATTTCTCATCTAATTGCACGTTTACACGGATATTTGTTTCTCTATATTTTTCTTTTAAATGTGAGCTTTTATTTATAACAATATTATTTTTACATTGCCAAAATTTAATTATAATTCAGTTGAACACTTACATCATGGTTACAGAAGGAAATAGTTAGGGAAAGAAAGCCCATAAGGAAGCAGATTGCGAGGATCGCAGATAACTCCTCAACAGCCTCCTGCTATAAAAGAATGGTTTATCCGATTGGACGTACTCTTGAGGTCGAAGATCGGGACACTGGAAGTATAAGCTTCTCTATCGATCTCGGGGGTAGTCCCGTGGGAGTCGGTCCCTCGGCTAAAAATACGTAGTCGGGATAGTGGGCACCCTACATATATCAAGCGGACCTTCCTCCTCCTTCCTTCTGAATTTATTTTCTAATTATGCACCTGTCTTCAGCGTTGTTTGTGATCTGGCAAACACGATTTAATTAGCGATCTTAAATCTTGAACATTAGCTCAATGACATACGCAACTGAGACAAGATCTTTGTGATGGGAGAATATCGTACGAATAAACGTTTAATGAAATATAATTCCTTTCACCAAGTGTGCTTTCCAAAGTTTTCGATTAAATGATAAAATGATCCTAATACTTTCTGGGTGTTCATAATTAATTTTGTTGAAATTGACTCACATATTTTATTTTGTTTTGAATAGTAGTATTCTGGGACCGATGCGTACTTTAATTTTTTTAATTATTTAGCATGAATGAAAAAAATACAATTGTAATGGACGATCAGGTCAAATCAGTTTAATTTAAACTAGCCTCAAAATAAAAACCAAAAACTTTAATGTTCTAAGGTCAGCGGTCACCTATTCCAACTATCAAACTAAACTTTATCGCAAAATCAGCGTATGTTTTATGAAGAAAATATGGTAGGGGGGCAGTCATTGAATGACACAAGTAAGTGAAACTTTCATTTCATTAGTGCCAACATTTCATCCATTATTTTAGGCTTTCATCAGAGCAACTGTTGAGTTAGAGAACTCATATAATATCTACGGTGAGCAATTAAAGCATCATTATGAATAATATTTTTATTTTATACAGTACCCATTATCGTGAGCAAAAAGATCTCATGAAAATGAGGCGGTAAGCAACCATAACAATGGTAAAATGAACTTTAATAAAGCAAAGCCGTCTTTGTATAAGTGGGGCCCCGAGCACTTCAGCATAAAAAGGTGCTCCAGATCAGAGAACTTATTTTGTGAACAACTTTAGATCAACAGGAATAAATTATATACTAGTTGACATCATCACTTTAATTCATTCTAAGCGTTTAAGGAAAACTTTTTCGCCTTATTTCTATTTACACTTTCTCGACAAAGACAGATCGAAATTGGATGTGGAACAGTACATTGACTGATGAATAAATTCTGTATTGATGAAACTCTAATAATGTTTTTTAAATAATTGCTTTAAAAATAAATAGTATTTATAATTCAATAAATACAAATTTATGGTTACCAACTTTCAAACTTTTAATGATATATTGTTATATTGCATTTCTGAGATACTACTCAAGTTTTACTATTAATTTAAAAATTTTCCTTTCTTATGACATTCAAATGAATTAATTGAAAGCACAACTAAGTACTCCCTATAAATATCAAGTTATATTATTTATAAACTACGTTGTCAAAAAAAACAAAAAAGAAGTAAAACTAATTACCATCATAATGTTACGGAATCCGACTTTTCCGGTCGATAAACAAAAGTCCTTAATTTGGTATATTCAAAACGTCTTTGTTCTTGTTCCAAACGAATTCTTTTGAGAGCTTTGATCTACGAATAACGCCTTAGTCTCGGCGAAATTATTTCGATATCGGTTGTAGGTATTGCATTTTTATTGTCGCAATACCGGCTTTATCTAATAGAGGTAATTTAGTCTTAACGTCTGGTCCAAAGGATTGAAATAGTACCTTTGGGACTAGATTTATTTCCTTTGTAATAAGAACTCGTAACAGTATATGTCTTTTTCTTTTTTTTTTCTTCAATCAAAGGTATGTTAAAAAAAATATTAACACAGTCGAATATATAAAAGTATTTTATATACAAGTATCTATTTATAGTTCTTCCCGGGCCCATGATCGATTCTGACTGTGACAGATCTCTTCTTCTGTTACTAGGGGTATTCATGATCTATGTTAAAGCGTGTTAAATGGAAAAACTCGTGTTAAATCGAAAAAAATTGCCTTCTTTTGCCGTGGTAAAACGAAATAACATTTAACATGGCTGAGAGTCTGTTACTTGGTCTGTTAAATCGAGAATGACGTCACACAATAGATCAGTTGAGAT
>NW_027114928.1:348147-421891 GCF_000696795.3 Halyomorpha halys
AAATCCGCTAGGGGCTCTTATGCATTTAACGTTTAACATGACTTCAAATAGGGCTGCTCACAATCCTATAGTTATAACATTTAACATGATAAAACATATAACATTTAACACATCATGAATACCCCTACTGTAGCAGTGATTCAACACAGTGGGTTCAGTAATCCTCCGAGGTCCATCCAGCCTCTATTATATTGGTTCTTAACCGGGGTTCCGCGAAATAATTTAGGAATGGGTCATTTCACGTCTGCTCAACACAGAGTTGAACCTTAACATCTCAGATTTTATTCTTAAAGTTATATTTTATTCCATTTTCCCCACATTTTGTGTAGGTGTCCTTAACATTTGCTCAAAAGACGGTATTTGACAGTCTATTTGTATCTAATGATAACTTTGGAGTTACGCCATTTACCTACTTCTACCAAAAGGTTTTCGTCATTTTCCTACTAGTAAAAAAAGAGTTCTACCGCCAAAATAGGTTGGGAACCACTGCTCTATTAAGTGGGTACCTATAATTGAGGGACTGGCGGTTGAGCGTATTCAATCACCTCGTTCCACAACCGTTGTTCAAGAAACAGCACTTCTTAAAAAAAAAACTCAATCCCAGACCCTTTTTGGCTTGTAGCTGTGCATTGTTTTTTATTTATAGGTATAGTATATCTATTAAAGTGTTTATAGATTAACAATTTTATACATTATATCAGATGGTATAGTTTATCATAAAGAAAAAGTTTGTTATTTTGTGTCTAGAATCAATTTATGTTATTGTTATTATTGTTTGTTAATGATCTTCAATTGGAGAAAAAAAAAGTCAAATTATTGATCTCTTTTTGAAATATGTTCTGAAAGATCAATTTGATTAATCATGCTATTAATGTGGAATTAGTAAACAATATTTAAGTATGATGGTAACTCACTGCCTATATTTATATTTATGTTGTATTTTAAAAACACAATATTACATAAACTGTGTTTTGAAGTATCACTTTAACTACTAGCATCAAGTTTCCTAGCATCCATGATTGGTTGTACAGCTTGACGTCCGGATCTAGCAGTTGGTATCGCCCCAGTGATCATGACCCTCAAACTAATCATGCTAGTTTAATTACTAAACCAAGCTCACTAAATGCTAATCATATGAAGACAGACCACCAATGTTGCACCCCATCAATTATATGCGGGCCGTTCCTAATAGTATTGGAGTGCACTATGCACCCCGTTGCATAGTCCCTGCACATGGCTTATTCAGATTGTGCCAGGTGTCTGTTCTCCTACTGTCACTTTCATAATTCATCTCAACAGGATTATTGTACTTCATTGTGCTCAACTGTTTCCAATTTGTTCGAGTGACAGCTAGGTGATATCGCTTATTATTATGCATGAGAAGATCTCTTGACAGCATGAATAAAAAAAACAAAACAGGAAGATAAATTTTTAAACATTATAAAATCTCACTTATCCGTTCTACATTTCATCTTGCTGGAGTACATATTGGACCTTCCATGTAAAGATGTTTAACGAGGAAGCTTTTAAGAAAAATTTTATTTTGGACAAATTACGTATAAAGAAGTAATAGAATATTGTGATTTACTACATTCATATTTTTGTTTGTTCTTGTTTACGAAATACGGTTTTCTACAGTTTATAAACAGTATATATCGTTTCTTTATGCTATTACTTATATTAATACGATATATAGATATACTATATGTACATATAAGAAGTACGTTTAATAATTGAACACATTACTTATTTTAAAAAAAAATCAAGTCCTCTATGAGAAGCTTATACCAACTGCTATAATTGTTTGACACTCTAAACTTTTAACCAAACCAAATTTAAAGTGAAACCACTTTTAAATAATTTTAATGTACGTATCACTCATTTTTTAATTTATTTTTTTAATTATGAAAATTATATTTTTTTTATGATCTACATGTTTCGCCACCCAACTTGTTAAAAAAAATATTTGTCATGGGAAATAGTATCAGAACTGTGCAATATTCGATTTATCAGCTGGAGTCTATCATAATGACAATGTCTAAAAATTAGGCGACACGTTTTTCCTATAAATCTTTAGTTATGTACAATTTTATTGCAATGTTTGAATTTAACCTCAGCTTTCTCCCATTTCATCGAAATTAAAAGAAAAGTATTTGCCTATTTTGTTTTGTATTTTGTTTCTGTTTCAGTTCCAAGTCTCGGTAAAAGCAGATAGTTACAGAGTATTTTTTTCTTCCTATATTCGTATATATGTAATATACATATGAATCAGTCGCCAGTTTCTGACCCACTCATTGGGTTAGAATACTTGCGTGGTGAGAAAACTTTTTATTTTAAGAGTGAGACGTTGGAAGTAGTTACAGAAGGGGGTAATTGTAAGAGAGTTAGACTTAACCGGCTTATATGATAGGAACCAGTTAAGAAAGTTAACCTACTCACTGAAGCAGCTTACCTGTCAATGATGACTGGATCCGAGGGGGTTTCGTTCCTGTTGCCACAACTTTTCTTGTCGCAACACCGGCTGTAACAATAAACAGAAAGATAGATAAATCTAATTCTAATAAAATAAACAAAATTAAGAAGAAAATATTCTCGATTTTTGCTTCATAGTGGCACATATGTGAAAAAAGTTTTGATTTTGACGCATTCAAATGATATTACGTTAGGCTGGGGTTCATTTGCTAATGACTGTCCCAAAGCTAGTAGCGTTGTCACTAATTAATGTATATATGAAATACGCCAAATTCATTATTAAAAAAATGTTAGGTTTTTTATCACTCATTCTAGACATACAGGTGCTTATAACTAAACTCTCTTATAGCAATGGTTGGGCAGTACGGTGCGAATTTTACTCGCAAATATGACTAGAACTGTCAAGATAGGAGATGAAGCGGACGGTCTAGCAAGCTGATAAGGATAGGTAGCAGCTCTAGTTGCCGAGATGAAGCGGGCGGTCTAGCAAGCTGATAAGGATAGGTAACAGCTCTAGTTGCCGAGATGAAGCGGGTGGTCTAGCATGCTGATAAGGATAGGTAGCAGCTCTAGTTGCCGAGATGAAGCGGGCGGTCTAGCAAGCTGATAAGGATAGATAGTAGCTATAGTTGCCGAGATGAAGCCGGCGGTCTAGCAAGCTGATAAGGATAGGTAGCAACTCTAGTTGCCGAGATGAAGCGGGCGGTCTAGCAAGCTGATAAGAATAGGTAGCAGCTATAGTTGCCGAGATGAAGCGGACGGTCTAGCAAGCTGATAAGGATAGGTAAGATAGCAGCTCTAGTTGCCGAGACGAAGTGGACGGTCTAGCAAGCTGATAAGAATAGGTAGCAGCTCTAGTTGCCGAGATGAAGCGGACGGTCTAGCAAGCTGATAAGGATAGGTAGCAGCTATAGTTGCCGAGATGAAGCGGACGGATTAAAATTGTTGTAGAGAAGGAGAGGATTGAAGGAGGTAAGGCTGTGGATTAAAGATCGAATAGGGGATTTAGAGCCCCTTATTTCTATGCCTAGTCCATGTGGCTACTACCAATGGTAGTAGTTATACCATTAATTTTAAATTAATTTTTAAATTAATACCATTAATTTATTTTTTCATTAATTGTGTTTTCTCTTTAAGACAAGAAGAGTGCTGTAGAAATTTTAATGATGATTTTTATGTATTTTTTAAGATACTAATTAACTTTAATTTTTCAATTACAATAATAATTGCAGGAAGATAGTCCGGGTGGCGGTCAATAAAAGTATTAAAATAGTAGAAGTAAACTATTTATTATTAACCTTTTCTTTAAACTATTTATTGTTAACGTTCTCTTCTACTATTTTGATACCTTTATTGACTGCCACCCTGATTATCTTCATACAATCTACTTCATACGGACAACTATCTTTTACTAGTTTATACTATTAGTTTAATTTGTTTTCATTAGTTCATTTTAGTATACTTTATTTTACTTTTTTTGATGACAGTATATTATTTTAATGAGAAACGACGGAACCATCGAAAATAGATAGATCCATCTCCTGAGCTGTTTACAGCGGCTACTGCAGGCGATTCCAGGAGCGTTCTTCCTGATCTCACATTTATGAGATGGTCGAGAGCCGGGAACCCTCATGCATGTGGAAGCAGCGACTTGTGTTATTTCCACTGTTTCACTGCCTATCCTCTGTCTTTTGTTCATCGTTACTCTTTCGTCTCATCAATCTCTCCCTTTCTGGCCACTTATTCTTCTATACCCTCTTCTTTTTGTGACTTTCGAGATAGAATCCCGGCAATTTACTTGGCATTGGCTAATTAAACATGGAAATCGATGACCGCTTGTGTACAGTGCATCATAGATTTGGACGGTCTTTTCATAAAATGATTGCCAGAAACATTTAGATTTCAAAATAATTAGTTTTGGTACAATCAGTTAAAGGAAATATTCAGAAAGTAATGGATCTTTTGAATGATTACATTACCGGGATTATTTTGGATTTAACGAAGGATTTGGAGAGGATGAATCCGATGGATCATACGAATTACCTTTACACGTCTATCTCCTTGCGTCTTATCATTAAAATTACAGATAGGCAGGTTAATTGGGAATCGAATCAAAGAGTTGGGTCCTCTGTATAGAACTCACAAGAAACGCATAAGAAGAATTCATAATTCACTTTAAATCTGTCGATTTTCAATTCCTGAGAAATTTAAAAGTGAGTAGAGCAGGTATTTTGTTTTATTAAGGACTACTTAGTACTAAATATTTGATTTCAAAGATATTTATTTTTGTTATTTCATTTCGATATAAACTATAGAAAAGGAAAACATCTAGTAAATAAGTAAATTGGCCTTTGAAGGAAGAGTTAAGTATTTAATAAAAACCATCTATGTTTTTTTTTGTTTTACTTTTAGATAATTAATGGGGATTCTCAATGAAGATGGTACCCATTGTTGAATATTTAAAATATTTTATTTTGAAAAATGAAAAAATATGTAACATTAATTTGTGGTATAGTTTTTTTTAATTTATTGCTTGGTTTAAATACAAACGTTTTCGCCTAAATAACCATAAGGTTTTGGAATTTTCGTAGCTACTTCAATTTTATTTAAAAGGAATAAAATGCCAAGAATAAAAAACCATCTATATCATTGACCTCCTCACCCTACGTTTATTCATTAACCTGTTAAACCCATGATCCCAACTTAACGATCTTAATACCACTACCTTTAGAACTTCCTCCTTTTAAAAATCCTTTCCTGTTCGAGTTACCTCATTTTGAAACTCCTTACCCATATCCATCCGTAAAGCTTCCTCCTCAACTTCATTCAAACACCAACCATCCATCTCCTAGACTACCAAACTTCCGTGAAATTGTGAATAATAAAAAACAGTCTAAACATGGATAAATATGTATTTTTGTCCATATTTTATTTTATTTAAACATTGTAATAGATTCATTTAATTATGTTCAAAAAGTTAGTGTAGCCAGACAAAAGCTGTTAAAACTATTCCAAATTGATTTTTTTTAGGTGGCCTAGTGTCCCAGAATATAGATTGATTTAAAACAAAAAAAATCAAACAAACAAAAAAAAATAATGAGTCAATTGTTGAAGAACGGCTTGGTTGTTAAACTCGTCGAACTTTCTATCTCAGCTTGTAATTTTTAGTTTACGTATTTTCAATTTCTGGAAGTATCTTTGAAAATCTCTATCAACCCAGGCTTGTAGTCATGTATGGCTTTTGTACTCATCACATATACAGAGTATGTGTTTAGAGACCGCTTAGATGTATTGTCTCTAGTTATTGTGTATTTTTTTCATTATTGACGTGAGATGTGCTGGATTGTATTTGCGTAAATATGATATTGTGTTTTCTATCCTAATGAAGTCTGAATTGGTGGAATGTTTAAGTTGGTTACTGTTAATCGGTGTTTTAGAGATTCGAGATTATTCGAAATATTCCCAACTGTATTCTAAGAATTAATCTACACCTCTTGATGAGGTTTTGCTCATTTATTTTAATAAATTTTACATCTTCATCATGATTAATGAAATAATAATTTTTTATTGCAAGAAATTAAAATGAATTTGTTATCGCATCCTTCAAAAAAATTAAAAACCCTTTACTTTTTAAAAAAAAATTAAATAATCTGGTTAAAACATATAGAGCTTAAATTTAAGATAGCATACTTACATTTTAATTATCTATGTATCCTGAACTGATAGATACCCTCTTTTTACTGACTACTTGACTGAGTTGTGAATAAAATAACAAAAAGTAAAAAAAAACTTAATTTTTTTAACTCATTAATTTAAACCACCATCTTGTTGGGGACTAGTTATTTCTATTATTCTAAATGTTTTAAACATTTTAATTTATTAATAATCATCCTCAAAATTCATAAATATGAAAACTTTTAAAAATAATATAAGGGGAGTTCATAATGGAATGGTCCTATAATTGATTTATCTTGTAGCGGGAATCCGGTTTCTTTCAGGAAATTGATCTCTTTACTATCCTTTAGGCTTTGACGTGCCCCTTTATGAATATTTAATATTTCACATAAGGGCGATTCTGTATTCCTCATCGCTTGAGCAGGGCCAGGGGATTCCCAAGTGATAGGGAAGTGGGTGTAGGTTTTTTTTTTCTAAATTCCATAGGGCTCTCCCTTTGACGAGGGTTGGAGGCAGATGATGTCCATGAATATGGGGGACATTTGGCCGAAGACGTCATCTTTCGATGATGTCATCGATTAGAAACGTCAAAGCTTCAATGAAGACTATGTGATCGTTCAATCAACACTTATCCGGAAGTGATAATTAAAAAAAAAAGATATAAGTTATCAAAACGTTAAGAAATTGCAGTTTTTGGCCAATTTACGGTATTTTCCTGAACTAACAGAACAGTATTATTAATGATGTGATACATTCTTTAATACAAGTTGGAAAATTACTAAAATCACAACAAATCTATTCTTGGGGAATGAATAATTGCATTAAAGGGTGAAAGATTTTTAAAAAAAACTCAAAAAATCCCTACACGTCCATTGCTTTTTTACAAAGGTGGATACGAAGACAATGCGTTATATCAGTAATTTCCAAACTGGGTGTCGCAGCTACATTTGGTGTCCAAAGGGCACACAATGCCGAAGTGAATTTGTTTTTCTCATATTACAAAAAACAGCAAATATACATTAGATTTCAGTATTTACTTTGCTCTAATTTTTTTACACAATATTACCGTTTGTTTTTTAGCTCAACAAGGGAGCCTCGAAATTTGTTTAGCTCTAAAATTGCCCCGCTAAGGAAAAATCCGTTCTCAAAATCAGTTTAAAATATTTTTTTTTCTGAGAGAATTGTAAGTTCATTACATCGAGGCTTGTTTATATTGTCCCCGATGACACACCCTGAGGGGAAACCTAATTATTCAAACAGATGTTAGCACTGATAGATTAAAAAAAAGAAAAAAAAACTAAATTTAGAAGAGAGGAAGGGAAGGTTAGTGATTGCCCCGTAAGAATAACAATTTCCCGACGCTGCTATAGATAGAGAAGAGCATGGTCCCTCGGGGAACCGCTCACAAATACAGAGCTGGTCCATTAGTTCGGGAGGGGATGTCTCTAGTACCGTTCTCAGTAAAAAATAGACAATCTATCGCCTTCTTTTCTCTTTAATGCTATTATTGAATGTCCCTCCTTTGAGCTGAGCTGTCCGATCCGCCAAGGATTCTCTCTCACCTCCTTCGCTATTTATGACCCGTCTGTGGACCGATTTGTGAGAAGGCTCAGGTTATGCGATGTTTAAAGTCTCTTAATATAGTGTAAGTGATGATAATTTATATTGTTTAGTAAATATCGCAAACCAAGAATATGCAAAGAGTGGGCATAATCCACTTTGAAATAATTTGCGCTCGTGCCTGGAACGCTATCTATGAATTTATTTATAATTTTGCCATATTTAGAAATATTTGTGAATTTCATCCTAATTGCACCTATATGGCTTGAAAAAACAACCATATAATTTACTATTAGTGTCCCAAGTAAGAATGCGTGCTAGTTCGTAGTCCCCAGAGTTAAAGAAATATGTTAAATGGTGGTCGAAACACTTAAATAAATAAATAAATAAAAAAAAAAGAAATATATTAAAGAGAATATCCATATCAGCTTAGGTATGAAAAGTTATACGTAATAATACTTTCGATCAATTTTTTCTTAAATTAAAAGGTTTAGTGATAACAGTATATGGATCATCTATATAAATTTGAACGGTTTTTCATTCTGTTCACTGTTAAAGAAAGTAAGAAAAAAACAAGTTGAAAACTATTCCAATTTTTAAATCATACCATTTAATTTTTACATTTCTTGAAATCGTTCATATAAAAAAAATCAATTGGCTGAAAAAGAAATAAATATGAAGCATCTGAAATTTTGCCAACAGATTTCATTTTAAGTTTCACTTTATTGTTAATCGTTTCTGGTTATTTTTTTTTATTGGTACCTACAGATGTACGCGAATATCCAGAATTAATAACTAAAAATAATAAAGGAATATAACACTCATAGCTTTTAATTCACGTATAAACTGAATTAGTCCAGGGTCTAAGGCACTGAACTAATGCTTCCGGGACAGAACTCGAATCCGCCAAGATAGAAAATTCAGTAAGTAAACTATTCTAATGTTCTATATACTAGAAGAAGTATTCTAAAGCCCTCTATAGACATATAGACATATGGACAAGGCCGCTATAGAAAAACTGACATTTGATTAGGGGGGTACACCCACCAAGAGAATAGATGCAAGCAGCAAACATGAAAATTAAAGGAAGGATCGTTATAAATAAATAACGGTAATATTGATTGTTAATGAAATAATAGTTAAATCATACATAGAAATAATCATTGTGACGAAGAAGCAGAAATTATGGATTAGAAGAACATTTTTTCTAAAAAATGTAATAGAGAGATACAGGAAAATGAGCTATTTTTTCGCAATGTTGAAATAATAGAGAGTTAAAGAAGAAATTAACTTTTGTTTCCCTTAAAACTATGAATTTGATCATATAAGGATATATGAATATAAGGTTTAAAAAAAATAAAAACTTTTGTATTCTTACCTGCACATTACTTCGTGAGTGAGGAGAACCCTGCACATTTCAGGATTCTTGTCCTGGCCTTCGTAGATAATGGCCTAGAACAATGAAATATTTTTTAATACTATTATTTGTTTATGTTCGTTTAATTAGTTGCATATAAAATTAGTCTTCACTCTATTGTGTTTATAGTATGAATATAGTATCCAAATTCATAGATTTTCTGACAGTGTTCCGGACTTTGACACTTATTGTTACTACCGTCTTGGAGTGTCGAACGATTTTGAAGCAGTAGTGCTGCAATGGGTTCCTTCGCATTGCCAAATTGAAGGAAATGAAAAAACAGATGCGCTTTCTAAAATAGGTTCTCTTGAATCCCAACCAAACCATATTGCTCTACCAAACGAACGATTGAGGCGAATAAAAAACTCGTGTTCAACAAAGGCACGAGAGAGCTGCGGAAGGTAAATCTTGGGCATCCTTGCTAATAGAACCGACACCAAGAAACCTGTCAAGAAGGCAAAGTGTAGCCTGTTTAAGAATGCAGACTGGTCACTGTTTTCTGTCAAACATCTGTTCAAAATTGGTGTTTTTGAGAGACCAATATGCAAGCTTTTCCAGCTCGAAGAAATGACGTCGGCACGCTTGGAATCTTGTCCATCATTACAAGATATAAAAAATATTTTCAATTACGAATAGACAAGATGGATGAAAAAAGTGAATTATCTTGGACTCTGCGAGCGCTGATGGCGGAAGTACCTCGTAATTTGGCGATATAAAAAAATAAAAATAAAAGTAATAAAAATTTCAGTACCTATAGTTATGAATAGTATAACTAGTATATGGTCAGTACTAAGTCAAAGAGGCAAATCTGTTAATTTTATTTTATTGCATTTTAACGTTCTTTTCTATTTTTTTCGCGAAGAAAAAATATCTAACTGAATATGTGACGTCAAAAATAAAAAAAATCAATTGACATTTATCAAAATGAGAAATTAGCGATTGCTTTAAATCTGCAATTATAATTCAAAATTATAATAAAAAATGTTTAATATTTATCACAAATAATATGAGTCCTATTAATTTTGTTTAAATATGTTATAAATTGATACCATGAAATAGGCGTTGCCAAAAAAAAACAAAAAAAAAAAACTAAAATACAACCTTATTACATTATAAGAAAAAATCCTTTCGATATACCATGAGCATTTCACTTTTCTATTGTTTTGTAGCAATGTTGACAGATATAAACGATTGAACCGTGTTTATTTTATTCTTGTAACAAGGTATACTAGGGATGGATAACGACATTTCATTGAGACTAAGGTTGAATAACAGTCTACTGAAGGGTAGAGAGGGGCAGTGAGGCAATTTGTTGGACGGAAATAATTGGAGCGATAAAACTGACCGGAGCGGGGTTGGGGAGAGTTAGGGGCATTCGGGGAAAAACTGATGAGCGCCAAGGGCTATCCCTCAGCGGTCGGCTCTGCACGTTGACAACTCGCCTCTTAGCTCTAGCTGCTCAATGATTAGTTCTCTATTAGTACTCTCGGCTCTTTTTATTAATTAGCCTCATTTATAGTTAGGTATTTAAATTTATCAATATCACAACAATCGAAATGTTAAATATACTCCATCTAAACCCTTAGTCATTGGATCGTAGAATCATACTATTCATTCTCTTCTTGGTGACTGTGTGAGTGAACCTTTGATATTTATACATAATTTAATCTACACATCCATGCTCTATGTCCCTAGTTCAAACATATAAATTTAATATATCATCGTTTATAGTTGTCGTTAAATATTTAGTATTTCACTGAACAAGGACATTATTTCATGTTTACGAATTTTCCTTCATTATGGGTTATTAATAAGTTTCTTTTGTTTTGAGGAATCAACTATTTACAATTTTGTTTCCGTTATTAACTTAATTTTCGGATTCTCAAAGGATAGTGTTTCGATTCTAGGCTTTTAGACGGGGCAAGGGTCCGAATTAATGACCAGATATTGAAATGTAACTATTGAAACTTGGAAACCTGTGCTAAATTATTTTTTTTTTAATTATTATTTATTGTAATTTTCAACTGTACAAAATAATACAATAGGTAAATATGTAGTATGTTTCATATACACTTGAAAATCTTGGGAAGGAACCACCCATTGGTGGTACTTCAAACATTAATTTAAATTAGAAGGTCCCGTGGCCATCTTCTTTTCAGACGCCTCGGGGGATTATCGGGGATCGTTAAGGATGAAAGATTAAGAATTAATGGGTTAGGATGGTCAAGGAGTTTGGAATAAAAAGACGCATATCTGTTTTGGGTCAAATCTGCAACGAATGGGATGTTAAGGTCTTTATGAATGAGTTTATTTGTGACGTAATAAGGAGCATCAAGGATTTTGGATTGTAACGATTGGATGCGGGAAGAATTTGATGGTTTGGTGGAGCCCCAGAGTTCAATTCCATGGGTCCAAATTGGTCTAGTTATTGTAGTGTATACTAATATTTTGTAGTGAATGGGAAGTTTAGAGTGTTTGTCAAGTAAGTGTTGAAGCAATCGGAATCTACGAGCAGTTTCTTGTCGTTTCAGTGTTGTGTGTGTGATTCCAAGTAAGTCTCTTGTCAAGATGGAGTACTAAGTATCGAATCTGTTCAACAGGCATTAGTGGTGTATTTAGAAAGGATACTATAGGACAGCAGGGCAGAGGTTTACGACGGAGAGTAAAGGTGATCTGGGTGCTAAAATTTGATTCAATTTTATAGCAAAGTTTGTTAAGAAGTTATTGTTTATCAGTAGTCTGCTTGTTATTCTGCAAAATGGAATGGAGTTCTGCTGATAAATCATATAAAGTTTTGAGGGAGTCGTATGCTCGGTAGTCAGTTAAAAAGTCTTTAACGGTAAGTCGCATTCTGCAAGTCTAGCATAACGTTGGAGAATCACGTGCCATAAGATAACCGTGAGTTAGGTTCCGACGACCTATTCGTACGCGCGTTAAAATCAACTATCTGCACAAAGTTCTAGTAAATGAATGAAATAAGGGGGAACGTCATTTCCCCTTAATTCATTATCCGTAAGATTTTCCTACGTTTGCTTCCATTTCAGTTAAATTTTCTATTTATTGAGGACAGAATACAATCTTCTACTATCCCCTTACTATCATTACTTTTGATTTTACCAGTGTTATAGATGACTATCCAAGACTAGATCAAATATAGATGATTAGACCCATTGGGATCTAAATGATTTTAACCCCATGTGGTGCTACAATCATTTAAAAAAATATTTCATTGTGTACAGATGGTTAAACCTATTTGAATTTGAAGGAGGTGAAAGAAAAACAACAGTAGTTTTTAACTATTGCCGACTTTTCGACGTACAATTTAAGTCTTTATTAGGGCTGTTGAAAGATCAAATTCATCACAACAGCTCTGATACATCTTTACATTATGGGCCCGCTGGACCCGGACCCAGGGCCCCCTGATCCCTTGGTCCTCTTAGCTGCTATGGTCGATAGTATTATACTAGTAGATTACCAAGCAGTGGAGAAGTTTGCCCATTTTTGTAAACTAATTAAATGAATCAAGGAGTTGAACTAGCGTATTGTTTATAATCCAAAGTTGTTCAGTAAATAATTTGAAAGGCCTCATATCTAATCTTGAGGGCCCCATATCTTAAAATTCACATGTCCAGTGACAACACGTTGTATAAGACTACATATTCATATTTGGGATAAATATGGCAAATGGCTATTTATTAAACTGACAAAAAATCCGGCTATAATTCATATAGTTATTAACGATTATTTTTACTGTGAGGCGTTTACGAAATGTTGTTCCTACACGCTACATCCGTCATAACTTTATTTAGTGAATATGTTTTGAATGTTCTAATATTAGTACTAAATGCTAACAGAATCAAAGCTCAGAGGGACCATAAGTGGGAGATATGTTGGACTCTACTTCGAGCTTTAAGGAAGGGGTCCCCGTAATCCCTGGATTAGAAGTAGGTTGGGGCTTGTTACGGAGATCTATCTTGCAGCGGGGAAGTGTTTACCCGGAGGGAGAATTTCATTAGCTACAGCCAACTTATTGAATAATGCAAACAATCATATGCTCTTCGAATCAATTTCCGATAGCCATTTCTAATGTCCCCTAGATGTGATTCAAGTATGGGCCACAGCTAGGTTTTTTTGAAGTGATCAGAATTTCAGGTCATTTTCACAAGACCAACCAATCCAGGAATTTCTCATATTCAGTAAAGAATGATTAAAAAAGTATTACGAAAACTTCTTTTTTAAATTAAATGAATAATTCCAAATGATTGTTCTTTGTTATATTTACATTTTTAACCGATGCAAAATTTATCTTTTATGAAAAATTATTAAGGTCAAATTAAAAATGTTTGTACGACAGTCAGCTGAGAAAAATATTGAGCTTGAAATTTAATATTTAATTTAGTATAGAGTTAAAGAATGTTTTACTTCATTAATTTTAGTTAAGTACTTTGCATTATGTGAAATAAAAAAAAATTGTTAATAATGGATTTCTACTCTTCGCTCACATTTAAAAAAATAAATAAATTCAGTTTATAAAGTTATTATGTTATCAAATTTGTAATTTTTTCTATGTTGGAATGCACACACCCTTGGAAGAATAATTTTAAATAACTTAAAGAGAAGATGGTCGGTTGTGGGGTCAGTGACATAGTAATAAATAATTGAAATTTATTTTTGTTTATTTGTGATGGCGTTTAGGCCTAATTTGCCGGCCTTCGTCTGGGTTGGGTGCGCATAAATTTTCCACTACGAGTAAATTTCCAATAACATTATTTAAAAAGTCTGGAAAAATAATTCGTTGCAGCTAATAGTTACTTGTAAACTATAACTTTAAATCAATTAATTGTATTTTCTTTTAAACATTTTTATATGTGATCGGAATAATCTATAATATATAGAATATGCTATTTCCGATCTATAAGGATGCAGACATGACGTTGTTCACGATAAGTTGCTTAATAATTATTAATAATCTAAAATAAAAAAAAATTGGTAAATCTGTAATACTCATAAGTGCAATTTTAAATATTAGGTGCTTATGGTCTGAATCGCTGTGAGAAGTTATATTCATTCCGGAATGGCTATACATGTTAATAATTTTTAATGAGCATTCAGTTTTTTTTATAAATGAACAAATATCTTGAAACTTAAAGTCCATAACTAGCTTTTAAATATTACTAACTGATAAGTAGTTAATTTGTACTAGATTGGATTAGGGGAGGTAGAGGGAAGTAGCTATGACGGAGGATGAATGAGAGTAGGTTAAGGGCTAGGCCGGTGGGTATAGGGGCCCCCATGAGGGCAGAGCCCCCGGGGGCCGGAGAAGTCTCCCTCGGGCACCACTTGCAGCTATTCCCTTGGGAATTGACGTTGGATTTACTTATCCACAACTATCAGCCTCCTTTTTGACGTCATTGGATACTCACCTCCCACGGGGCTCTTAATGTGTCTCTAGGGATTTGAAATTTGATTTTAAAAAATCCATAATCCAGTGAAGTAAGTTGAAAGTTTTGTTTTGATAAATATTTTAAAACTTTTCTATCCTGTACTTTTATTATTTTAAAAGAATTTTCTAACATAATAAATATAGCAAGCTCATCCCTGGGGAACTAACATTTAAACTCTATTGTTTGTCCAAAAATAAAAATATTTTTTTATCCAGAGACCAACATAACGTTGGTATAAGTATGAAATAGTGTAAATTCGAAACGGTTAGATTAAGAATTATTTTCTAATTCCAGTCTTAAGAGTTATTTTTTTCGACTCGATAGTTTATCATTTTCTATTGCTTATTATTAAAAAAAACAACTTAATATTATTTATTTTTTTTTTTTTTGATAAGTATGAATTTTACATTGGGAATACGTGGTTTCATACTTTAACGATAAAAGCCGATGAATACAAAAGTAGTCATATTCTCATCACATTTTATTTTCATAAAAAATTATATATTGAGTTATTAACTTCAAATGCATCAATAATTAGTTTAATATGCTTCAGACTGATCACTTTCAACAGTGCTTACTTACCATAAACTTTATATTACTTTCCCTGAAGTGTTGAATGAAAATCTCTGAAATTGAGATTTTTCTTACAATACTTTTGGATTTAATGGCTTAGAAGAAAGTTATTCCTAGTTTTTTTTGTTTTGTTTTTTTGTCGTATTTGTAATATATACTACTTCAATCCCAATGGTTTTGAATGGGTTAAGTGAATTTCCTTGTTTGATTTTTTTTTACTAGTTCTGTTCTTTATTCATAATTATCATAGCAGTGATTAGTATGCTGGTCTGAGATTCAGTCAAAATACTCAGAGTTTTAGCTTTGTTTCAGTCTAACACAGATTATGCATGTTAAACGAATGACTCGTGTTTAGGTATAAAATAATCATTGTTTTAGCGCTCTGAATTATTTCGTTGTTTCACATCATTTGGTGTAATTTTTAGCGTATACAAGCTTCACTTTATTTAATTAAAAATCAAAGATATCTAATTATCAATGGAAGTTATTGACTCTTTTGGAAAGGATAATAGTATTGATTCGGTCTAACAATTCTATGCGATAAAAACTGTTTGTGATTGTGTCCAACTTTAGTAAACATTTGTTTCTTATGTTTAAAAATAAAATGTATTTATTTATTCATTATACTACTACCAAAATTTTGATGTTTAATATCGTTTGTGGTTCGAAATTCAATTTTTTAGTGTTCAGTTAATTCACTAAATATGAAATTAAAAAAAAATACTGTAAAACCATAGGATCGAAAGAAAATGGTACTTAGTACTCGATGGTTCACGATCAAAGTGGCTTACCGTGGCAAATTGATACGAGGAGGTAACGCAACAAGTTGATTGATCGTAACATAGTCGAGGACTCATTACATACAGTTTCCGAGCTATATGGAAATGAGCTTTTCATGAGGAAGTAATTAAAAAGACAGGAGGTTGGGAGGGCGGTAGGCCAGGGGACACGTGGCCACCACGTGACTGTTATCACAGAGCCCACGTGTCGGCAGAGCAAACAGGCTAAACAAGATTGGGGTCGGAAGCGCACCGCCTCCCAGATTAGCTTTTGTTCCTCCGGCGGTTGACCGGTTCCCGCCCTAAAGCTCTGCCCTTATCAGATAATGGAGGTTCTAATCACCTTGTCCTAGATGTAACCACCATCATTGAAGTCGATTTCACAGATATAGGCAATATCGATTCCTTTAGTAACTATGACTCATTCATATTAATTATCTGATATCAAAATAAAGATTCAAATTATTGCAAAAACTATGTTATGGAATAATTCTTAGTAATCAGTAACTACCCTCAGATCCTTCTCTTAAAAATTTCGGCACCTCAAATGGGCACAACTGTCGAAAATTCTACAGTGTGTTTCTGGGTTAAATATCCTTACTGAAAATATGAATTAAGGATTTCAAGACCAAAAAACCTATAAAAAGTCCCAAATTTTTAATAAATAAATTATTATTCAATAATAAGTGTTAAAGTACTTAATTAACGAAATGTAAACGTTAACATTTATGGATTATCTCTATAGGAAGTTTGGTGAGTCAATACATAAAAAAATTTTCTTTTGAGGTTAATGACTTCCAATTTAATGAAATTTTTATTAAAATTATCACCACGTGGTACAACGTTTCGGGACCACTGTCCCATATTCATGCACCTTAAACCTCAAAATTTCTTCTAGGAAATCATGTCACAATTTGTGACTACTCCTAAGGCAGTGATGGCTGTACTAAGGAGTAGTGAAGATGCACAAATTGTGACATGATTTCCTAGCAGAAATTATGAGGTTTAAGGTGCATGAATATGGGACAGTGGTCCCGAAACGTTGTACCATGTGGTGATAATTTTAATAAAAATTTCATTAAATTGGAAGTCATTAACCTCAAAAGAAAAAATTTTTTATGAGTTAACATTTATGTTGTTCAAAGAAGTTAAATGATGTTGAACGATTTATAATACATATCTCCTTTTTTTCCGTTTAGCCACTTCTGCTGCGGAAGAAAAATGTCGAGTCTATCTCAAGGTGGATCACTTTAAACGATATTTAACATGATCGTTTAAACGAACTTTGCATGAATAATGTAATTAGAAAACATATTCATTTATTTATTATATCCTAAGTAATTCATTACAAATACAATGTTTAGAATTAATATCTACTAGACAAAGCGTTAGCGGACTTACTTTCATAGGGAATTTATTATTTATTTTAATATTTATTTATTGCTATTTACAACTGTACATTATAATACATTTAGTAAATCTGATCTCAGTTAAATTGGAGTGTTACAAGCGTGTAGAGAAACTACCCATTGCTAGCACTCTATCTTTTTTTTTTAAATCCTTAATTCATATTTTCAGTTAGGATACTTAAACCTGAAACACCCTGAAAGAGTTCCTAATGACGAAAATAATTGTGAAATTGTTGCTGAAAATATGATGAAATATTACCAGCTTTATGAACAACTGAAGGAACTTCGTTAGAAAACTTAGGATCACAATGCTCGAGTGGTCGAAAATGAACCACGGTTGGCAGACTCAAGTTATTCAGCATCATATACTGCTAGACTTATCTTGAAGGTTTTTGCACCCCTCTGAACAGAACCTTGTTGTGTTACGGTGTACCAAATTTTCATTTTCCATTGTACTAATTACGTCGGAGCTACATTAACGTTTAGTAATTTTATTTTAATTAGTGCCTCAAAGGCCAAGAATTACAATTGGCAGTGATTTGTCTACCCGATGAAGCAGTCTGTACCAATTTGAGGACATAATACCCAATAAACAAGTTATTGGTCTATGGAGAGACATGACCATTTTAGTAAATAGTTTCATGTTTGAGTTGCTACCATTACAAAATTAGAGATTCAACGTTGGAAGAAATAATCAAAAGAAAGCGGAAGTCCTAATCAGATGAGGACAGAATGTAATTCGATGGAGATGAGGGAAGATCGGGACGTTTACAGACGGAGGAGAGGAGCAGTTAGGTAATTGAGTAAAAATCTCTCCCCGAGAGTGGAACCAATATATTTTAATTGGGTAATGCAGGGGGTTCCCTCTTATTCAGATTAAAGCGGATAATTTAAGTGAGGCTATCGATTGTCCGCCGACTGTCCTGCTCCTGAACGACCCATCTAATTGCGATGGTACACCTCGGGGAAGGGTTAATGGATTGTTTTGGTTCACTGCCTTCAACTTCCCTACTCCCTCTTTTATCCGCTAGCGAAATTTCTGTAGATGTTCTTAACTATTAATTTTTATTTTCTTTAACAAGATAAATATTATTTTCGGATAAGATTTCCCGCCAAAAATTCAGGTTTATAAAAAAACAGTAAATAGCTAACTATTCAACATTTCGCCAATTCAAGCATAATAAACAGATAAAGGCAAATAACATAATATAAACAAAAAGACATGAAATAAAGCAAGAAGCCTTGTTTTTTTAGAAGTTTTCAATTTTGTAAACGTTTTTTCTTTTATGTTTAATTTTATTTAATCCGCACATTGTACATTATATATTTTTTTATGTTATTGAGAACTCATTATATGTTGAGGTGTTTTGGAGCTAGGCACTCTTTCTTGTTGGATTTTTTTCTGAACTGTTGATGTGGAATGTGTAATCGTTTGTCCGTACCGATGATACTTCCATTGGGGAAACGTTGGCTAGTTATATAACATGTATCTCTAGTAGAGGTAATTTCAGAATAGTGAAAGTACAACAGCGCTTGTTTTTATGCTAATAGTTAAACTTGGTCAATGATTGATTACATAGAGCAACAATCACCATTTACTGAGTGATTGTTGTTGTTTGTTCTATTTAATCAGGACACCCCAGCAGAATCCTACAATGATCGAAATTTCGTTGACATTTAGTCTATCTTTTCTACAGCTGATTCCAAATTTAAATAATAAAATACCGTTAATGGCAGACGGAGGTTGCCATTAACTTTTTAATTTCTATAGTACCTAATAACCTTCCAACCGTATTTTTAATTACCTAGTGTCCATCCAATTCCCACAAAAAATAACATTAAAAGCTTTAACCAAAATTGTAAAATGATAGAAAGATAGATACAATGTAACATAAATATTATAAAATTATGAAGAAGATGGTCAGGGTTGTAGTCACAAAAGAAATAGAAATAGTTTAAACTATTTATTTTCCGACTTTGCGCTCCACTTTGTAAGGTTTCAGTAGAGATGTTCAAGTCGGTAACTTCAAAGTCTCTGAAGGTATCGACTTGAACAGCCCTGATGTAGCCCTAAGAAAAGGGGCGAGAAGTTGGAAAATAAATAGTTGTAAACTATTTCTATTTCTCTTTTAACCGCAACCATGACTATCTTCTTCATAATTTGAAATTATACAGTCAATAATTTATATATATAATAAATATTATTGGATCGTTATAGTCTCTGTGGATATCTATGTACTCTTATATATATATATTTTTTTCTCTTCTTTTATTGTTATTAGAATATATCTTAAGATTTATGATTTGTTAGTGGATTTTTTTTTCTTCTTATTTATTAATTATTAATTTTTAATTAATTTTCTACTTTTGATGTTTTCATTTTCTTTTATATTTGCAAATATTTATATAAACAATAATTGTTCCTTTTTGTTAATTATTTTTATTTCATCTATGTTTGATTTTTTTCATTTATGTTATTAGAACTTAGCCACGCTATGATTTTCGGGAAAGAATATGGTTTTGTCTCTTTTGATCCTTTCCAATATCTCTTTTATTTTTTTTTATTTTTCATATTCTGTTAACTGTTGTTTATTTTTTATCTTCTCCAATTTATTAGTTTAGTTATACTTATAAACTATATTCTATAAGTTTATTTTTTAAATTTTGTATCATACTCTAAGGCACTAATACCTCTTGCCGATGCCTGTAATATTATTCAAGTGGGACTAGTCCTAGAATAAATAAAGAATATTATTATTACTATTATGGAAAGAAAACTGACAACGATGTACCCATTAAAATATATTTGTCTTTTACTTATGTTAATAAAATAAACTAATTTTTTTTTTAAGTTCAAATATTGAAAGTTCTTCGGGTAAGAATAAAACATTCTTTCATGCACACTGAAAAATAGAATCTTTCTCTATAAAATATCAAATGGTTACGTCTATGAATAGTAACATTTTTCAAAACAAAATTCAATTGTTTCATTAGTCATGTATTTATACTCCTATCTAATCAAGGATTTATGCCATAACTGTCTGTTTAATATTTAAATGTCATCTATTTTTCATTCCATAAAGATAGTTTAGATTAAGTTTCAGGTAACTTAAGGTTAGGTTGTTATGGACACGCAACGGCATTTGTCTTTTGTGTCCTTCGTTACTCCTTTTTTAATTTCTATCTTTTGTTTTTTTCATAAAATCTATTCCATCTTTTCTTTTAGAATTTCAATTATTTTCATGCCGGTCGATATATGTACCGTATATTAGCTGAATGAAAGGAAAGAGAGGGGAGGAATAAGAGTTGAGAAGATAGCTCCGGAACAGGATTAGGCGAGGGTAAAGGGTAAGGAATTAGGAGAACTGGAGTTAGACCAATTCCAACGGCTAAAACTTAATCATGGAACATGCTATCCGTCATGGCGGACCGTGTGTGTCTGCTTGGTTACCTTCATACCACAACCCCCATCTTCCGCTTCCTTCAACTTTGTTAACAGTAATATTTTCTCAAAGCTAGATTCACGTCTCAATATCTTAGATTGAAACTTGAAAGTGAAATAAAAACATCTTTGTGAACTTGTCACCGAAACTAAGTTTTTGACATTTTATAAAATTAAAAAAAAATTCGAATAGGACCGATATATGTTCTGTAATACATAAAGTAGAACTGACGTTATGTTTATTTAGCGCTAAAATTAGTTTTTCTCTGTATTAACTATATATCAAAACCCTTCAAAGTCATGCTTGCATTTATTCTATAATAGGTCTTATTATACTTTAATTTCCAACTTCTTTTGCCCTTTCCAGACGGTGAATATTAAAATTTATTATGTATGTACCATTTTTTAAGTTGATTTAATTTTTTTTTTGTTATTTTACTAATGTTTAAACCCTTCATCACATGTCAAGCTTTTCTCGATTTGTGGTGTGGTCTAGCATTCTCTTTAGAGATGTAATATCATTTCTCCAAACTACAAATAAAATTTAATATATAAAAAAAAGAGAAATGTTATTTAATTATATTTCCCTGGTTTTCAGTTTTAATATTCTTTATTTTTTGAAGCCGATTGGCTTATAACATACCTTCCAGAGAGATCACTAGAACTATACAAATTGAAATCTCAAAACCGGACAGCTGAGTGAGATGCTATCCACATCAGTATGGGGTCTCTAACTTTTATTTAAAAAACAAAACAACTTCCTGATTGAACTCTACACCCAATATTGTTACTGGATTGTCGTGATGCAGCAGGCTTCACTCTCAATGCAGCACTAACTTTCTCAAAAATCAAATGAATTTCAAAGATTTTTATTTTATATTAAATTAATTTTTTCTTACTATCCTATTAAACTATTAAATCTTGATTCATAATGAAAAATTCTTACTTTACTTTTTAACGTTTTTAAGCAAAAATGAGGTTAAATATAAAATAAATATGTTTTAAAATCAATTTTTTGGAAGATTAAAGTTTTGTGTTATTACATTGAGGGTGCAGCACATACCAGTTTGTTGAAATTATAGGAACTTATAAAATCTTTATGTAAACTTATAAATAATAACTGGAGAAAAATTACTTCTCAAATAAAATATATATACTGGCCCTCACCTGTTTGGTAACGGAATCAATGAGCCGTACGAAAATATCCTGCTCCTGCCGTACACCTGAAACATAATTCAACATTATAATCAATAAATAGTTATTAAAACCATTAGAAGAGGATTTTTAATCGAATAAATAACGCAAAGACTTTTATTTCGTTAAATCATGAATTGAAAGCCCCTTCAAATGGTTTTAAGAAAGACTAAGTCTACTTCAATCTCAATCTACATCAAGTCTATTTCAAATGAAAATCTCAAATTTTTTTGACAACTTAGAAACCAAATCTAGAAAATCCCAAATTAATCCTCGATTTTAATTTTTACAAAACAATAACTTTTTAAATATAGAAGTTTTTCTAGAAGTGGACTGTCATTAGCCAAACATAAGCACTGAGAATACCATTCAACATTACACCGTGATTTATAAAAAAAATAAATAAGCCCCATTGTGATAGATTTATATTATTAGTGAATTTAAACCACATAAATTTTCATTCAACATCTATTCTGTTGCGAGTCGGGCCATGTTTTAAAAGAACTCTCTTTTGTTTCAAATGATTTATGAAATCTTATTAATTGATCTGTGGTCCTCCAATCCTGTCACACCCTTTATATACTCATGTCTATCAATAAATTATCAATCAAACAAATATGGTAAAATTAAATCTAATTATTTTCACATTGAATATTGGTGTCTGCATTGTCTAATCAATTTTTTTTTTCAGATATACCGATCCAGATTGTAGTGTTCTACCACGTCCTTACTGTATGTATGAAAATTAAATTTAACAATTTCATTAATAGATTTAAACTATAGATTGATTGATGTGTCCTACCTATCGGGTATTTTTCGTTAATTATATGTTTAATTCCATATCGAAGCTATGATCCGAATTCATATCCTTGTAAATCCGAAAAGATATTTATAATTATAATAAAAAATAAAAATAATGATCACTTAAACCTAGAAAGAATTGTCAGTCAGAAAATAATGTATAGATACCCTATAAAATGGTGATGTAATATTTTTAGAATTATTCGTGGAAGTGGAAGTGCCACTTTATAGAAATGATTTTCTCAAAAACTGCTCAAAATATTTTGATCAAACTCGGTGAATCAGAGAGAAATTAAATGATCTATAGTAACAGCTAGATTTCATCTTCATTGAAATAGCTTAACAGGGCTTGAATGGCAAATTTAAAGAACATCTTCCTCTAAAGTACCTTCAATTTTGTTTATTTCAAATAATTAACCTTTTAAAATTTTAACTATAAAAAAAAAAAAATGGAAAAATATGACCTATGAAAGAATTTAATACTTGAAGAAGTTTGTCGGGGGGTGCGGTCAGCAAAGAACAACATAAATAAACAAAACCATATTTATTTATTTTATGCCGACGTTTATAATTAAAGAATTTAATTTAATTAACTATAACTATTAAAGAACATAATTAACTATTAAAGAATTTAATAGTTGCCTGAAGAAGAAATAAGCAGGTTAGAGAGTGGGATATTGGAGACAGCCGGGAGTATCTAATTTCTCCCAATCGCAATTATTCATCATTTCTTTGTTATATTTTGTTAAACTTTGGTATTTTTGGCAGGAACGGAGTTGATATTCGTTCTCACCTTGAGAAATCCTAAAATATGAATTTTCTTAATAACAGAAAAATAAAAAAAAATGTTATAAATGTTCTTATCCCAGGATGTGAAAGTTCCGTTATGGGCATCGCACCAGATTTTTCTAATCGTTCAAAAATCGAATTGCAGTTTTGTAAATTGCAAGGTATCACAGCTCAGGCAATTATTATAGGCTTTTTATTATTTGTTTTTCCTAATAATATGTTCCATGTTGATAAACAATAGGCTTATTCTAGCACGATTTTTATCATTCAAACTGACACAAGTACTCTACATTTTTTTCTGAAAGAAATAAAAAAAACTGCACTGGATTGATGTTTGATTGCTTTTTTTTATTTGATTGCTTTTGATACTTTTTTTGGGTAGGGGGGAAGTGAGAGGGGAGAGTGGTGTTATTAATGTTGCAAACGAGTAGTATATTGGTGTGTTTTCTTTGAACTTGCACCAGCCATTCTCTAAAACCTTGCAGTATGGAAAGACTTGGGGTTAATTGAATGATGAATATTTCCATGTTAGGATCGCCCTGAAAAATAAACGCCGCCTTTGTGTTTAAGAGACAATGCCCCATAGGACGCCCTAACGCTCTCAACTATTTATCGTGTTAAGGGATCCTTAGCTTGCTCGTCAATCATTCACTACTTCCTTTTCACACCGCACTGTCGGCGAATCCACCATCCACTTTTTCAGTATTTCCTACACTTTCTGGGGTATATTTTCTGGTATTTGAGTGTCGTTCTGGATTATATTACAATATTTTTTTCTAAAGTATATTTGTTATTATTCCAGTTACAGTATTGCTGAGACTGAAATAGATATGAAAAGAGATATGGCCGGGCAACGATCTGATAGGTTTATCATTTGAAACCGACAGAATAAAGTCCGAAATCAGACCGAGATGTAGCTGGGGGATCATTTATCTTAGACACTGTCGATTGAGAATTTGACTGAATATTGTTGACTAAAATTGTTGGTAATATCGGCACTGAACCAACCTACCGGTTCATTTAGCTTTACCATGTACCATGCTTACTATTATTAGATTTATTTCCATTTAGCTAGCTGTAAATATACCTTCTAAATGTTATTTGATTATTGATTATTATATTAACAATAAAGCTGGCCAAAAATTCAATGTTTATTTATTAATAAACCATTTATAAACAAATCTGTACTGCTTAAACCCGTGAAGGATTACGGTTTCGGAAATTAGTAAGGAGGTACTAGACCATTGGTTGTGCAAGTTGGTGACCTTGTCCGAATCACACTCGACCGCCAGATTTCTCCCCAATTAAGGATACTCACTTTATGAGGCTGGGTGGACTACAGAGACTTCTCTGAAACACGGACTTGACTCACGGCTATAGAAACAGAATAAATAATTAATAAAATAAAAAACTACCACAGCCGGATTGGAACACGGATCCTTGTAGTGGGCCTGTGTAGCACAGTACCTTTTTAGTTATAAATGAACCATTAATTACTAGAAATTGTTTTCATTGTAACTTAGCTAGTTTTATTTATAAATACCTTTTTCACAAATCTGCTTGACAAGATATTATTCTTAAAATCTTATAATAAAATTTGAAACATAAATGAGTTATTGACAAAATTTGCAAAAAGTTCGTTAGAAAAAAAAAGTTGACGCGAATTGGAGAAATCAAATCAAGAGGTAATCTCAGAACTTATTTCAAAAATTACCAAACTCTGCTAATTATGGGTGTAAATTTTTACGCGTTTTTTAAAGTTGATTCTAATTTTGAAATTTTAGTAACTAAACGTTTTTTACAACTTTTAACTGGTGTTTTAACGCATTAACTTAGGACTAATAAACATTTAAAATATTTTTGTAATATAGCATGACTATTGTTCATCCTCTAAATAAATTAATAAAGTTAAATAATCAATTTATTGTTTGTTCGATCTAGTTTAGTTTCTTAGAAAGTTATTTATTTATATCTCTACTTTATTATAAGTATTAAAGGGTTTAGGCTTTTAAAAAGAGAATTCTTACGATAACTTAGGGACATAATATTTAGAACTGAACTTATTACGTCTTTAATTAATGCGTCTTAATATATCAACACTTTTAGGATATAATAACTTCAATTCAATGTATTTTAAATATGTATTGTTTTAGATTTATAGTTTTTATCAATATTTCTTTCTGATATTTTTGTAACATCATACAATATTTTCAGAACTACTTCAAAGGAGTGATGCTGCATACAGTGCTAGTATTAGGTTATTATAAATCTGTAAATTCAAGAGAATTTTGAAATTGAGTATAGTGAGAAGTAATTCCATATCTGACTCGAAATTCGTTCTATAAATTCCCTAGCATAACAAATCTAAAAATCTTCATATCACTGTTATCATCATGCACATCGGCATACTAAATAAAATGTTTTGTAAATTTAATTATAAAAATGACACAGATCTAATAGCAAAAATTAAATTTAGTAATTTTTGCTTATCTTAATGTTTTTGGTGGACTGAAACTGAAAATGAACTCCGTTATTTCCAGTTGCGGCATCTAGTATATTATGAAGTTCTTTAGATACTATACAAATTTGAAGTTAATCGATTGAGAACATTAAGTGCTATGAACGATTTTCTTGATTTGAGTGCTACAAAACTGGTATTATATATCATGAATTCGTGAAAATTTGTAAATGATGATGAAAACGGTGTTCATTTTCGGTTTCAGCGAACCAAAGAACATAAAGATACTCATCATAAAAAAATCGATTTTGTTGACCTGGCAATGTTAATCGACTGATTTAATTTAACACTTTTTACATTAAATGGTAATACAGAGTGCGTTCTTGTTGTAGTATAAATAATTTGGGACTAATATTTTATGTTAAATGGCATTGTTTTATTTTATTGATTAATGGAAATCAATTCCCAGAGGTGGTCAATGAAAGGAAGTCTGGAAAGAGGAGGAGTATATGGATTTTAAATGGTCCTCCGGGGAACGGATTATGTTGAAAACCAACCTGGGACCATTAGCAGACCTTTCGGATTTATCCAAGATCGTTGAGACCAAATGACCGAGATTATGGCCTTAAATATCTGCAGGTCCCTGGATTCTGGATTACAGCCTTCCTTCGGCTTGAATTATTAATATCCCATTAGCCAACGGTCAGCCTTTCCGATAGCGACAACGGCTTCACTTCTCTAGGGTCTGCTATTCATGCAAATCAGGATCTAGGATGCTTATAGGAGCATTTTTAAACGTAAAAATCTGTTGTAGCCACTTACCATCGCAGTTGAGTTGAAATTAATCCTTCTCCATTTCAGAACAGATATTTCTAAATTATTCACTGTGGCAATACTTAGTTTCCCGTAATAATTTTAAAATATCAATTATTTTAAGAAAACAGAAAACCCATCACAGCCGGGGAGGTTTAGTACTTCCCTTCTAAACTTTAGAAAGTTGGAACAAGATTGTTGAAATTAAAAAAAAAAAATATTGGCAATGTAGGTTAATTCAGTATTTTGAACATAGATTGGAAACCTAAAAATGTAGATTTAACACGACAACATGGAATAAATCACAAAAATAAAATAATTTTGTTTTAGGAAAACATTTAAGATCGTTTTACTCCAGAACAGGTCTGCCAGCGAAAATAAGTTACAGAAGACGGCAGCATTGTGAAGTAGCTTTGTTGTGTAATATATTTAGATTATATAATTCCTCCATTCGTTTGTTATACAACAAATCTTTATTGAGAACTGTATGATGTAATATTTACTATACTAGCATATATTCTTTATAAAACAACATATATTAAAAAAAAAAAAAACACTACAACCTATAAAAGGTTTTCATTACATTTTAAGCCTGTACTACTCCTAGACCAATGGTTGTGCAGAAGGTGATATGGTCAAGCTTAACCACTAGATTTTTCCTCAATTAAAGAGTACCCACTCCACCAGCCTTTTAAAGGTTTTTCCAGGAGGGTCTCCCAACCTCAAGGTCGATTTATGCCTAATATGATAGAATAAGTAATTATTTGTAAAAGCCGTACTCGAACCTGGCCACAGAGATTTTGGTTTTCTTTTTTTTTGTAATATTACACTCTTTCTTATGTTTATATAAAATGCTAATGGCGATCATAGAGCTCAATCACTCGATATTTACAAATATATAAATTAAACTATAGCAAAATAAGAAATAGAATAATAAAAAGAAAACTACTAAATAAATAAAAAGCAAAATTAAAAATAAAGTGAAATAGCATAGGCTATTTCATATTATTTGAAAATAATGTTAATATTTCTATTTAAAATTCAATTCTAATACCTTACCATTTGCATACAGGAGCTGTAGTCGGTATTGGATTCCGTTGTTCGTTTTTTGCGTTTCATTTTCCTGAGAAAAAAAAATTAATTAGTGCAATGTTGAGAGAATATATGAATTTTTGAAGTATTAATTA
Organism: Halyomorpha halys; assembly: GCF_000696795.3. NCBI lineage: Eukaryota > Metazoa > Arthropoda > Insecta > Hemiptera > Pentatomidae > Halyomorpha > Halyomorpha halys. Next base: position 376,161 of record NW_027114928.1, read on the forward strand.
TGTTCTATGTAATAAAATCTCAGATAAAGATTCATATGAATGATTTACATAATATTTGTAATGTGCATTATACACAAGTGGGCCATCTTGCATTTTCGATACTCTTAAATAGTTTAAAACTAAATTTTAAAATAAATATAATTCACTTAAGTTATGTCATAATAAGAATCACAAATGTCAATACGAACCGATCTCTTTTACAGTAAATAAATATTTATTTAAATCCTTATTTTATTTTATTTTTTTATTCAGAACAATCGCATTTATAAGAGGTTTTAATTCCAATATATTTATACTCATAATATACATTTTTGTGATTTATTGGAAATAACATGTTTTCAATTTCTATTTACAAGTACTAAATTTAATGTTTGTACTTTTTTTGGTTAATTAAAGAAATTTGTGTTAAAAGTTCTTTTTTTTTTAAATTTTAACTTAGGAATAGTAGACTAAAAAAAATTAAGTTATTAAATGTTACCACTCGCCGCTTTTTTTATTTTATGTCATAGTTACTTTAAAAGACCATGGGTCTTACGTTAATTATTTTTAACACATTATTAATAGCTCTTAATCGGACGCACTACCCATAGTACCTCTGATTGTTACCTTTAAAGGGATTATTAATGTACAATTCCCTAGGCCATTGTCTTCCCCTGGCATAACTGGCATGGAGGTCGTTAATTTTGGAAATCGAGCTGATAATGTATGTATCTTCTGACACGGGTCTGCTTAAGACAACGTTTTGCCTGAAGCATTAAGTGTTAAATAATTACCTACATCAATTTCAAAATTATTACATTCCAAAATTGTATTGGATTATTATAATGCGTAGGGATAATATTTTTTGCATTAATTAGTAAATCTAAATGACTTTATATTAATGAATCAAAGGATTGTATGGGATATTATAAAGCATTAAGTAATAGGAAACAAAAATAAACTGCCAAGAGATCTAAAATGGACGACATAACTAATTGAATTGGTAGCTATAACAGGGACCCAGACAAGCCTTTTAAAAAGTAGAATCGTTTAGCCAGCCCTGGAGTAGTGATATTTATTCCCGTCTCGCAAAATATACAGATCACAGATTACCCGCAGGGAATTATTTTATTCATACAACAACGGCCAGAAAACTCAGTCCAGCTGTAAGTGGTTTTGTAGGGCCGTACTGAGATATGCAAATTAAACGTTTGGCCCTGGATTGTAGAGGTTATTGGGATCAATTTATTTATGCGTGAGGAATAACTATTTATTCTAGAATAATTATATCTTACTATTTATATTGGTTATATCTTATTATTATTATTTATCGTCGTTAAAAAAAAATAAATAAATAAGCATTAAGAAAAATCTAAGTTTTATCGTATTCTCCCTTATTATTCCACTTCATTAATTTATTGTCATCATAAAGATATTAATAAATTAAATAATTTCATAAAATTTTCATATCATATTTCTTTTTCTTAGCACTGATATGGGTGGAAATGATGGCGCATAAAAATCGTGGCGGATCCAAAAGTCATCCACAGTTATAAAAATAAAAAAGGTTTATATATAATAAAAATAAAGAAACTCTTATATAATGCTCTATATTTGATTTAACTTATTATATTAAAGAAAGAAAATGCTGTTCTTTTGAAAATGTCTCTTGGTTTGACTTTGACACCATTTGAGCATTCAGCGGCTCACGTACTGGAGGTTAAACGTTTCCCCCTCTATGCATCGAACTCCTATATCAGAATGAAAACAAAAGAGTTTGATCGGGGTATATTGGGTCTTGTGCAGGACTCTGTACGGTCAATTGTAGCCAAGCGATCCCATGTGTACGTGTGGATGTGTACGTTTTCCTTCCAATTTCTTCCGAAAATCGAGAACTACCGGATCGGAAATTAGAACCCAATGCAAATGTGACGTAATTCATTTCCAAAGGAGAGGGATTCTTTCGTCCAGATTGTCTTTTACTAAGTATTGAGTCAGATTTTTTTTTTTAATTTATTTATTAATTATTTTTAATCTTCAAATGTAAATATGAGCAGCTATGTCATACATATAACGTGCTGACAAGCATTTTATTTAAAAATAAAATTGAGTAATATTAAAGATATAATGATGGGTAAAATTAAAAAATATTTATAACAAATTATTTGAATGGATCATCCTAATCATCCCTTAAAGAGGCAAAGCCTTGTGTGAATTATATTTTCAAACTTATTTAATTATGGTGGATGAGCAATGAAGTAGTATTGGACGAGTGAATGTATTTCCTCAGTCAGTAAAAATAAAGTAAGCCTCCGTCAGCTATTCATCACTTCCTCTTGTACAAAAAAATGTGTTGAATGGAATCGTGACTAATTGGGAACGTTAGCAAAAATACGGCGCGTGTAATAAAAAGGATATCGTTTTAGGTAAAAAAAAAAAAATAATGAAAAAACTGGGATACTTGACTGACCCCTCATCGTCTCTCGTTACTGGGATCTCATAATTGGCAGGCTATTTATCAAAGAGGGGTGTGTTGGAGTATTAATGTTTTATTTCATTGAGTGAGCTTTCCAAGTTACAAAAAATAAATTGCTTGATCGCACTTTTGTTTATATATAAAAATATTTTTAAAAAATCCTAGAATAGGTATTTTTCCTTATATTTCCTGCATTCCGAAACAAATATATGGTGAAAAAAGAAACTATGTTTTAAGATACATCCGATACAAGATGAATAAAATGAATATAATAATATTTTTATATATGAAATATAAAATTGATATATTCTTATATACTTTTTAAGAAGTGTTTATTTATATCTTTTTTTAGATTTAAATTTATAAATTAGTTTTAGAGTGATTCATATTATGCAGTTACCTTTAATTTTTATATTCATTATTATAGAATGTTTTTAGGAAGATTCTTATTAATTTTAATTTTAATCATAATTTATTAATTGTGATTTGTTAATGCTCAAACTATTTTCTGTAAAACCTAAATAAAAAATTATTCTTCATACGTTAAATTTTATCAGATATTTTTTCTGTCCAATTTAATTAAAATAACTTAGGCAATATATTACTTCTTTAGTTGACTCATACTTTCATTATACCTTATGAATGTGTATTTATACAACGTGACAATTTTTATTTATTTTATTGTCTTTTTTTGTTTATCATTCATAGCTTATATAACTATTAATAGATAGCTAATTGCTGAACACTTATATGATTAACATTCTCGACTACATTCAAGAAAGGGTACCACCTGAATGTTATTGCACTGTCCATTTCGGACTCAGGTTTCTTAGTTATGTTGTGAGCTAAAGAAGATTGGAATCTTTATACTAATCTTAAATTATAACATACCCAAAAATGTTCATCAACTATTATAAATAGTAAACCTTTAGTTAGTAGTGTAAACCTTTCTAACTTTTTAACTTCTAAGCCTTCCTAGAGATGATAAGTACGCCTAAAAAAAAATCCTGACTGGACTTCTGAACTGAATGTCAGATTCTTGAAATTACATAAAAGACAATTTAAAGTCAAAATAGTTTAAAGATTTAAATTTAGAGTAATAATAATTAAAAGACCCAAATAGATCGGCCATTGTTGGTTAACCATAATATCTTTGTATTGTATCTGAAAGTAATTTTTTTTCTTTTACTGCTGAAATATTACTTTGTTATAGAAAATTTCCTTAATAAGTCATAGTCCTGTCCTGTTCTATTCTCGACTATAAGATACTGTTGAAGTTTTTTTTCAAATATAAATAGAACATATTATTCTATTATAGGTCAGAATATATACACAAAAATGTTCCTTATTTTTAGAACAAATAGGTTGCGACATTAAGATGAAAACATAAGTGACAAGAGCATTGCCATTATGGCCCTTATTTCTCAATTTTTTGCGGTCAGAACTGTAACTTACAGCGTTTGATTAACCACAATTTTCAATGCACAATTCTACGCTGCCTAGAAATTCAACTGATGATACCCGATGAATACAGATTTCAGTTAATTTAGAGAGTTCAGCGAGTGTGAACGTCAGCAAGTATGTGGATAACTTGACAAACTGCGTCAAGGTCCTACTTCAAGTTTTAAGTGAATATTTAAAACAATTTTTTCAGAGTGCTCGATACTCGTGAGAAACAAGGAGAAATTAAATTCGATATTTCTGAAAAATATATTAGAGTAAGTAAGCCCTTATTAAATTAGCTGAGACGATTTTTTCGAATGATGACTCAAAAGTTTGTGGTTGTGGACAGCTGTTGGTGAGCCCAGTTTGATGGATAAGGCTATATCTTGAAGTTCTATTTGTCTCTTCTATAAGTAAGAAAATAATCCACTTTGTAGTCAATATATCGGGTTATCTGGATTTCGGTTTCGTATGTATATATTTTTTTTTGCGATAGGTATTTTCACTATATCATATTGCTATCATTCAAGTAATATTGACCGACAGTAATATATTGGTAATATGGGCATTGATGATTTTTACTATCATATATATAGTGAGTAATTGCGACAATCATATCCTTAGCAATTAATACCTGCGACTATGGGAAGAGCCGATAAATCGCGAGGCGGTGATCTGCATGGATATTAACAAAGCCCTCGATAGGGCACATAGATAGGCCAGCATCAAGTGGCCATTATCATCAGTTGGATTAGATAGATATAGTTGCTGGTCAGTTGCATTACCTGTTATCTCAGTGAAGCATTAAATTAGTACACTGTTCAGTTTATACAGGCTTTGAATCAAGATAAGGCCACTTCTGACATAGATATCGCTCCTGTTCGTCCATACTTTTTTACCGATAGCTATCTCATATGTCATTTTTTTTTTTTTTGGTGGCAGTCTGTTGGTCTCTGACGTATTCAGTTTATCGGAGGCGATCTACAAACTCGTGGCTGAATCATGGTCGCCAACATGTTCTAGCGGGTATCGTAATGATTTATTTCCTGAATGTTTTCATATCTAAACCGTACTATTTTTGTGACCATACCTACCGCTCTACTTCCAAAACGTTCATTCGAATATCTAATGTGAAAATCGGAAATAAAATATAAGTATTTTGATAAAGAAAATTGAAAATTACAGAATCGTTGATGCTTGCTTAAAAGTGAATTGAATGAAAAAATGAACTACCCCCCCCCCCCATTATGTATATTATCATTTAATGTTTGCCTATTTTTTATATTTTATTTAATTTTCTATACTTTTTACTTTACTATTATTTTCAAATGTAACTTACTTTAACCGTCAATCCCCTGTACTTCTCTATATCATCCTGTCAACAGTTCACTTTTGGTAAGACTTCTAGTCTGAAAGGTACGTTTTCTGTCTTGTTCATTATCTTCCTTCATTTTTTATTTTATTCTTATCACCTTTTTCCATCTCTTAGTTTTTACTGTATTTTATATTTTTTCTTTTATTCATTATTTATTTATTAGTTACGTTTTCATTAATTGTCTATAACCTTGTATTATTCTTATTTATTTTTTACGTTTCATCGTACATCTATTTAATTTTGCATTTACATTGTTCATTTAAGCTTACCTCATTTACGTTATTGTATCTTTGTTTATCCCTGACGATTCCCTGCAACATGGGGCGAAACGTTGGCTCAATCTATATAGTTTAATCACTATTTGAGCTTTTCTTTGACCGCACCCGAAACATCTTCAATTTACAAATAGATTTTAATTTATCATTGTAAAAGATCAATGAAAGATGGCTTGTATTTTTATATGCATTTCAAATTTATAATATCTGGTTATAATTCTTAATTTTTTTCCAATGTTTCTCCTTTTTGTGGATTATAAGCATCTATTGTACTTTTTTTGTGGGTTTGTGTCTACCCACACTTATAATTTAAATTATATCTTTGGCAAAAAACTTCTTTTTATGAAGTATGAGATCAAAACCATTCCTACTCTGAATCTTTAACGCCATGATCTCACTAGCTTTCTAGAAACTGTGATAATTGAAGAGCTTGCCAAAAGAACAGATATCATCCTGGCAGTATCGAGCTTGTATATTTACGCCGCCGAGCAAACAATTTACCCCGCCAAGTTCTCCCCTCTTTAGATTTACACTCATTCTTCCTCTTTATTGTCGTCGGCTTTACCCCCTACATCGGATCCTCCCCCGTCTTATTCAGTCGGGACCCGCAAGGATCTTCCCTCACTTCAAATCTATTTCTACTCAAGCCTGGAGTAGTACATCGGCAGTTTCAATAAATCGTCCAATGATGAATGTGTAAATAACCTTTAATCTTTATTAGAAATAAATATTTTAATGTTTACATCTCTTATTATGTTATCTATAATTTCATTTATTCATATTTGTCTAAAAAATTCTGACTAATATAAATATCTGTATTTAGCCTTATCTAGGCCTTCTGGTCAAAGACGGTTTTGTTATTGTTTTGAGTGATTTAAGAAACACAGACCAAAATTGTGGAAAACAATTAGAAGCGGTCTCGTCCAAATCGTAATGGTTCAAGCAAACCGGCAACGATTGGTAATCTGTGAATAACTCAGAATTTATCATGTAACTAATTAAAACTATTAAAGTCATTATTATCATTTAAATTTAAATTTGCTTGACCGATGGAGTTTTCAAAATCAATAAATCTTCTCCAATCAGTAATCTACGGTCAACTTTCTACGCCTCATTAACAATCAACTTTATGAAAGTAAGAAAGATATTAAAATTTCTACTTTTTTTTTCAAGGGTTATATCAACCTCATTCACTGGTATCAACATTATAATCAAATATTTAAGTTTTATAATGTTATCGTCATAAAATTGATATCTTTCATCTACCCTATTCATTGTAAGGTTGAGTTAGGACTGAACAGAATGTATTAAATTTAAGACTGTAAAGTTTTAAAAATTAAACGTTGGGTGATAATGTTGACATAAAGAAAATGACAGATATAAATTTATGGATAGGATAAATGTGATCTAGACGAATTAATGATTGAAGAAGAGCTCGAAACGCTCCATTACAATAAAAAAAAAAAATAATTGAGAACGGTTTGATTTTTTCCTTCATTACGGAACTGCTAATAAATATATAAAAAATAACCATAAAACTTAATATTTTTTCTTCAATACATACCTGCGTAAATTTTTTAAAATGCTAAAATTAACTTAATTGCTGAATTTAATAAAATAATATAGTTTTAAAATTATATCATTATATACTATGATTTCCTTTTTAGAATTAGGTTCTATTTTACTTTTAGATTATACAGAATTGAAAAATATTCTGATCGTTTAATTTATAACTATTGGTATTGAAGACGTTTACAACCCAGGGAAAATGGCAAAAAAGGCATTTCTCTGACACCAACTCAATTCTCAAACAAATTTTCATCCGAATCTTAAAGTTGCGGACCAGGACTCAGTTCCCCAGTGAGAATGGAAATCCCCGGAGTGATAAAACTTAAAGTTTCTCAACTTAATGATAACTTGTAATTAGCAGAATGCAGTGACTTATTATTATTATTATTAATAACAATTAACAATAACTATTAATGTTATTAATAATTATTATACCAGAAATGGACACCAGGATCCAAAAGCATACAGAATGGATAAAGTAAGAAATGTAACACTAAAAGGAATGGAAGTTGAAAAAAAAATATTGAATATAAAAAAAAAAATAATAATATGAAAATAAAAAAAAGGTTGAAAAAAAGAGACTTAGGAAATACGCCAGAACTGGTATAGACATTTAAAAAAAAAATGCCCGAACGATGATTACCTAGAAAGGTTCACTAGTGGAAAATAGGAAATGGAGGTTCCTTGATTGATGAGGTAGACCAAGGAAAACTTGGTACAGTGAAATGGAAGAATCCTCGATAGACCATGCCCTAAGAGATGGAGGGGCATTGGAGGAATCAGGCCAATGAAATAAAGCCATAAAAAATTTTGGTTAAGTCAACCCACTACTTGAGTGAAAATTCCTGAATAGAAAAAAAATACTATTACGCTTATCTTTATTTTTCTCGCAATTGTTTATTCAGAACCGATCTCCAGAATTGTCTGTGGTCCGCTCACCTACAGATATACATTTTATCAGTAATTTACAAACTTTCAGACGATTTCTGGCGTATCCAGGAGAACCGCCCGCCTGTTGAGCTTTGAGCACAAGTGGCAACTAGTCCTTCCATGTCTGCCACTGTTGTCTTCGGAATCAACCCGCGGAGCTTCTCACAGAATGCCGAGCTCATGTTATTGTCGTTGGAAACTCCAATATCTATAATCCTAGCTTTCTTTTGTTTTTAATTTATCAGGAGTAAATAAATACAACAGGATGTATTTCACGCTCTGTTGGCCTTAATAATAAATTCATCCTTACACAACTTGATGGGGTTTATTGATTTATCCTACCAGAATTGTACTCATAATATAGCACATTTATTATGTTTATTTCAAATACATTTGGAATTTAAATCCAATAAATTATTTTTCATCGGCAGAGCCTGATGGAAAATATTTGCCACATTAAAATGTATCTGGAGGTACTTGTAACCACACGACATCCCCATATCCTTATTATATTATTATGTTCTTAAATCACACATTTATCTGAACAGGATGAGAGTCCTCCAAATTTTATATATTTCCCAAAAAGTGACTCATGGGGTTTTCCGACTCACGCATACAAATATTATAGTGGCCCTGAATCTTGACTCCTCTACTTGCAAAGAGATCAGGTCTAAAACAGAATCCATTATGCTTGGTGGGGATAGTTTGCTACTTAGGAAAGAAATAGTCGTCTTCATTTATTGGGTTGATTACTTTTATTCATATGTAATATTTTATAATAATATATTAATCAATATTTCTTAGTGTCATTTTAGATGAGAAATCTGCCATACCCAGTAGTTTGTTATTACTCTGAAGAGAATGAAGATTTAAAACGACTATACAATTTTTAGAATTATAGAAACCCAATATGATTTTTGTGAAATTATAAAACTAAAACGAGCGACAACCGGACAGAATTATCTTACACACAGGGTGTGGATAGCTTTTCCCTTATCTGCAAGTACGTGCTACTCTCATTAGACCTTTCGTGCCTGATGTCAGTTGCCGCTTCACGTGTCGCTCTTCCATTAAAAAAAACATAACTACATTTATTTTTACAAGAGCCAAGATAAGAGTTCTCAGGCTCCTAGTTAAGGGATTACAGAACTATGATAAATGGTCGTCTGGCTATAACAAATCTTGTTAATGTGTTGAATCAAAATCATCTTTTTTTCAAAGTATCTCGTTTCAGTGAGTAACATTATTCATAACTTAAAGGAAATATTTTCTTAAAAAAGAAAAAATAATACTTTAAAAATGGAAACAATATTTGTTATAATTATATGTTCTTAAATTTATTTTAGTACTAGATACCATATATTAATTTGCAAGGATAAGTGGCAAGTTTTTTTAATTTTAAATTGACGATTTTTTAAAAATTTAAAATCAATATATCTAAAGTAAAGGTTTTTTTTTCTCTTCTGACAAATTAAAATTAGTCATCAATAACCTATTTACTTTATATCAAACTTTAAATTTTCCTCTATAAAATAGATATTACAAATACACATTATCAATACAAATTTGACTCATCTGCATGAGATTCTCCAAAAATTATTTTAAATTATAATTTTCCTAAAGTGTATGTCTTGACATTTGATTGAAAACTCTTCAATTATTCATTATTCGAGAAAGTTTAGAAACTTAATTTCCATCTACAGGTTCTTAGTATATACTTGCTGTTCTTTAAAACATAAAAATCATAAAATTTCTTCAATAAAAGTGGAAATTCAATAAGATATGGTGTAAAATTATTTAATACTAGCCGAAGTTTTATCCCATTTTTCAGCCCGCCTTCAGTGCTAAGAAGGTAAAATACATCAAAACTAGATAGTTATGTAAACAGGTAGAATGAAATAATATAATATATAAGAAATAAAAATATTACTTTAATGGATCTGTGTTACTGTGGTATCCCGCGATTTAATTTTTTTTTTTTTGTTGTTATTAAATTTACCACTGTGAAACGGACATTATTAGGATTTTTTTCATGTTGTTGGTGGCATCCTAAGTGGCCATGGATCTTATATGCTTTATTGGTTATCTTTTTTTCGTTATATACTTTCTTTCTATCTATTTTTGTAATTGTCAGCTTTGTTTTGCCTGGTCTTTGTAACCCTGAAAATTACCTTAAAAATGCACCAAAATTTGTGATACAATAATACTACAATAGTGTTTTTGTTTAATTTAAACTACAATCCTATAGTTAGGTTATGTTTCTTATGGGGATTTAATGTCTTGAGTCTTTGGTTTCCTTCTTAAAACTCTTATGTTAGACATAATATGATTAGTTAGATGTTAAATTATTTGCCCATACTCACACGATCATATTTGAACCAATTCCTTATAGGATATATAATATATAAGATCTACTACACTGATCTTGGTTAGATCCTATTTTAATCAAAATAGTTAAAGATACCTAATATGACTGATAAGCCTCTTAAAAATATTGAATGTCTATAGAATTTAATTATAGGAGGATTTTATCTTAACTGAATTCAATCAGAAAATTAAAACTCCTAACTTAATATATACAACAATTATTAAAAATAACATTATTTATAATAATTTTATGAGTTAATAAATAAATATATAATAAATACTAACTTGATCTTTCTCGATGAAGCCAATGAAAGCAGTCCTCTCTATCTCGATGGGCTGTCCAGCTCGGTCGTAGAGGGCGATCACGAAGTGGAAGAAATTCGATTTCCTCAGGTTTGAGGGGGGTTGTTTTTCGAAGTGGGCTCGTCCGACGCCGACACTGTGGGCAAGCCACAAATAGTAGATTAATCACTCTATTTTTCTAATAGCTACTTCTACTAGCGATAATTTATATCGCTAATTAGAAATTAAATAAATTTATTTAAAATTAAGTTATCGTTATTATTATATTTTAAAATATTAGTCAGAAAATCAAATCATCAATCCATTAAAAACTTATTCGTTGTAACCTATCATGAAGGAATGAAGAAATTAAAAAAAATGTCAACCCTAAAGTTATATGAACTAACACTCAATTGCTTCAAGTTCTGGAGAGGTTTACTTTAACTATTTTTTTTCTTTAGGTTTGGCAATGAATAGACTATAGAAAGGGAAATTCATTGCATTTTATTTCTCTTAATCATGAGTTAGATACAAATTAAAAATGCGCTACTGATCGTAATCACCGAAAAACAATGTATGACAGTTCGGTAAAATTTAAAGACGATTAGATAAAAGAATTTGGTGAAATTTTAAATTTTTGAAAAATATGAATTTTCGCTTGGAATAATATTTTAAATACTCCTCTTTACAGAGCAGCTTGATTAATTTCTCTTAACTTTCAATTGTGGTTGTTTTCTGAAGTTAAAAATTGTATTTTCCAGTCAGAAAAAGAATGAAAAGTCATTAAATTCAATTTTTTCTGTTTTCATTATTGGTTAGTTAGCAGTTAATTAATTTAATTAAATAGTAAATTAATTTTACATCAATTATATAGTCTTCCCCTCGACGTTTTGGACCGTCTCTCTTCAGGCGTTTATTTTAAAAATAGTCACCATGTGCTATTTATTATTGTAAATAATTTTATACATTTAAAGTTTATTAACATTCTTGAAGAGCACTTCATAACTATTTTTGAAGTAACCACTTAAAGATGGACGGACGGTCCGAAACATCGAGTTAGGGAATATACAATTGATGTAAAATTTATAATAACCTATACAATTGAACCTGGATTTAACGAACCTGAATACAACGAATTCTCAGATAAAATGATTATGGAAAATATACTTCAACATAACGAATAGAATTATAGGTTTCTAAGGACTGTCCACGTCAGTATAAGAAATAAAAGATTTTGGCGAGCCGTTCCCCAACTTTGTAGTTGCTATGTAAATTTCAGTTCATATTTTAAAATGTTCGATTCTTGATACCATTTTCTTTCTGGTTCAGGAAAATTAGATTTTGTTCATTCCATGCAAATATGTCAATTACAATGTATTTATTTAGTTTTTTATTATTTCGATATCACCCATATCGTTTTAGTGAAGTTGAATTCCAGGGAATTCTTTATGTAAATAATTGTGTAAATCACAATATAAAGAATATTTAGCCAACTGGGCCTTAATATAGTCAGTCAATCGATATAAGGATTAGTTTTTCAAATTTATTAATCAGATTCATCACTTAGATGTTCCATTGTACGTCAATTTTACCAAACTTTAAAAAGGAGCCACAAAAACTCTCGTTAGTACAACTAACTTACTTCAACGGCTTCTAAAAGAAAAACTAGAGGAACAAATGGTATTACTTTTAAACAGAAGTCCCCTGGAATACTTAAAATACTTAAGAGTTTTTTTAAATTGCAATGTTTTCTCGTTCTACTTTTCATATTAATTTTTTTAGTGTTGGAAACTTATAGTTATTCAAAGTAAGTTGTTTATCATTTTTTATTTATTTATTTTTTTAATGAAAGGGGTCTCCTGGTAATTTCTGATATGTAGAAGGGGGTAGGGGTCATCTACAGGTCACCCTACTCTAACCATGGTGAGGGTCAAGTTTTCATTTCGTGGTACCTCCACAAAAATAAAAAAAAAGTCGCCCCACTACGAACGGCCCTGTTACTGGCAATCTTTTAACCCCCACCATTTCACTTTTTATAGTAAATCTAAATGAATCTAAGTAAATCTAATATCTAAATGAAAAAAAAAAGAAAACATCTAAGGCTTGTTCGTAATGTAATTACTAATTTTCCTTGACACTATGAATCAAGCCCAGACTGTTATATCTGAAACGAATAACTCTAGTATGTTAACAAGGGTACCTGCCTTGGTGATACCTAGGTGGTATAACTAATGATGAATGTACCTACCACATAATGAATAAAAACCGAACATGTGATCCTTTCACCATGACAAGAAGGTTGCTAGACTCGTCCCCATTATCAATTCCTTGCAGACACCCTACGGAGGGTAACGTAAGATGACCAATAGGGAGACGCTTCCATCGTTGCCATAGCAACCCTCTCCCACACCGTGCTTTTTCACTCCCCCGAACTGCATTCAATATTCTTGCTGCATATCCTATCTAATACACTAAAATGTCTATTGAATAATTCAGAATTACGAGGGGAAAACATATTTAGTCGTCGTTTCTTCTGTTTATCATTCATAGTGTTATAGATAAATAAACAATACAAATACTTGATTATTCGTTTGGTATAAATTCAGGCAAGCATGATATGTCAGATACCAGAGATTTAAACGAAGTTTAAAGTGGGAGGGATATTTTACAAAATAATAGTTCAGTGCCATAATCATCACATTCCTGTCTCTGTTGGTTGTGGAGATGTAACTTTGTTAAATTCTAAAAAAAAAAAAAACAGTTTTTCTTATAAATATACAAGTTTTTCTACTGCAACTGAACTGTTCCCAATCTTTGTCACCATCTTCAACGACGAATTTCATAAAAGATAGTAACAATTTGTAAGGAATTAATGTAGTAATAATTTGCTTCGTTCGGCGATCATAGCAAAACTAAACAAGGTAAAAGAAGTAATTCTGGAAGTATTCGGTAGAATCTATATATTTTGATGAAGTTTTAGCTTCCATATGAAAGCAAAGGTTTAATCTTACTTAGTGTACAAACTCAGCTGATGTTTTATTCCAAGCCTGCATGGATATAGTACATATTATGAAATCATGTATTTATGTATACAATATATGTTAGAAAAAAAAATTTACTTTCCACTATCACTTTGCTTTGGCTGCTGTAATCTAAGGAAAGAATACTCCACAAATTGGTTACTATCTTACATGAAATTCATCGTTGATTTCAGAGATGGTGAAAAATGTAGTTTTAAGAGAAATTTGAATAATTATGACGGGAAAAAGTATAGAATTTTATTTTTAAATCCTCCAAAAATTTATCTTGTCGAATAATTAAAAAATAAAGGAGAGGTTATTGGGAAACAGTGAAAATGTTTTTTTATTACTATCTCAGGTACTGGAATTTCCTCCTGGAAAGTTTGCCCCATCACTTTGCTCTATAAAATATAATTTATTAAGAAGTATAAAATTAAACAAGAAAAAGGCTACAAAACACTTTCTAACCATTTATACAATAAAGTTGATTGAAATGACAAAGTGTAGTTCAAGTTTGAAGCCGAAGATGGGCTCGTGACCATATATTGTAAAACGTTTTTAGATTTCTACTACTGGATAGTTTCTCTACATGCTGTATCATATCATTATCATTATGTCATTATGATCAAATTTACTTATATTTTTTATACAGTTGTAAATATCAATAAATAAATAAAAAAGAATCATTAGTTATTGATTACTTATATGCACTAGAAGTCCAAAACGTGATATTAGAAAGTTGAATATTAATTTAAATTTTCCTATACAATTGTTGAAAAATTCCAGGGTAAAAATCCAAATATTTACTACTTTCTATATTTGGAGGAAGAAGAGACAATGGGCAATGCCAAGGAAGACACTGAGACAAGACGATACCCTCGCCGGAGTATCCTAAGGAGCCACTAATAGGCTGACCATCGGGGCGGGTTATCGTGCCCTGGCAGATGTCGCTATCTGCTGGAGAAGAAATAAAGCAACAGCTGATCGCCTGTCCCGTGGGACCGTGGCCACATGGTTCATCGCTCAGGGAAAAAATTGCGATAATACTCTCTTATCTTTTCAGTGACGAGAAACAGTCTCTGCTCTGTTGACAAACACAGCCTCGCAGAACTAGCAGTCTTCTAATTGTTAGTTGGTTACGTTTCTTTATAACTGATGCACAAAACCGTTATTCCTGACTTGTCGCTTTTGATAAATTATGAATTATAGTAATTAAAAATGAGTTAATTAGTGGATGAAATGTTGATTGTATGTTACATTAAAGCAAACATATAATATAGACTATTATTCTATCCATAAGTATTTACTTTGAAGTATATATATTTATATGTTTCCTCTTATATACAATGGTCATTAGTAGCAGTGGAATACGGGAGCGGATAGGAAAGAAAACTAATTAGGTCGTAAAACATTTAGATTTCGTGACGAACCGTTATCTCTACTCTAATTAAATATTCATATAAGCGAATGAATATAGTAGAATGAGCGCTAGGTCATTCATGCCTGTCCATTTCTAAGTACAATTAAAGGTTAGAGTTCATTTCTTAATTATTTTTTCTATTGTCTTTCAAATTACTCGAAACATTTTTTTTTTATACTTTTTGAATTATAATCGTTATTTTTCCCAAATAAATACGGCTTGGCTTCAATTCGTTGACTATTATCTTTAGTGAACAATTAAAATGAAGAAATACCATACGTGGTGAAGCCTTATAACGTTAAGTTACTTTCCAAAGGCTAAGTTTGCAACATTTTGACTGGCCCTTTGAACATAATATTGCAGTAAAAAGTGTTTTATTAATCTAAAGCGTAGTTTTTCTGTTTTGACTGCAATTTTTTTTCTTTAATCTAAATATTCTCGACTAACACATATTTTATTAACAAGTGGAAAAGATGATCGGGGGGTGCGGTCAGCAAACATAAAAAACACGAATAATTTTTTTTTTGTTTATTCCTGAATTTTTTTTATAACCGCAACCCCCCACCCCTCCACTAACCATCTTCTCCACTTATTAATCTACGGTCAACTATCTACACCTCATATATTATTAACATGTATTAAAGAAGTCAAAAATGTATTTTGCAAATTTCATCATTTGTTTATAAACCAAGTACCTGAAGTAATTAATGTTATTATCAGCATCTATTCTTAGTTATATTTGCCAAATTATTCGTTTTCCTTTTGTACCAGATGAAATAAATATTACTTATTTTTTGTTTATTTTAAAAAGAATTCCAGTCTTTGAGGAAATAGTACGGTGGTCAGAATGTACAAATATTTTGTTGTGAGTTGCGAAATGTATAATTTATATAATTGGCGGAGGCTCAGGGATCCTCAGGTCGATTGTGTAAATATTGTATATATTATTTTATTTATTTATTTTTCATACAGATAATTTGATTATGTTCATTTTGTTTATTCTTTTGTTTGTATATATTTTGAGTTTTTTTTTTAATTTAATTTTATTTTTTTATTTTTTATTTTAGTATGTATGAGATCATTCATCACTATTACCTATTGCCCACAACTGTGTGGCAGATTGTATATCTATCAATAAATAAAAAAGTATTAATATTGAAAAAATATAATTGATTTATTTTTTCCTACCTCACTACCGAAGAAGCATACAGCAAACGAAAAAAAAAAAATGACCTCAGAAATATTTATTAGTACTGTTTTGTTGATTTAGACATCAAAGAACACTTTGGAAAAATTTGTTTCCGCGTAGGTTTGTCTGTAGTAAAAGTTTTATTCGAGCATAGTCGATCGATTAATCCGATTTCTATGAGATTTTTAGGAATTGTGTGGATTGGTCTCATATTTATTTTATCAATTTGCCTTCGCAGCATTCGTTTACGCATGCATATTTTTTTCTTTCGGCTCACCTATATTTTTTAATCGAAGGTTTGGTCTTAATTTGGAGAATTCTTGGGGATTAATGTGAAAATGGCCGAATATTCATTTTATTATATCGCTACTTTCCCTCCACTACATTTGAACTTATACATTTGTTGGTTGTTACTACTGACTGAGGACCGTCCTTAGCTCAGGTAGGAGATGCAGGTCTTTGCTACCTGAGAGCTTTCGAATCTTGGGGTGTCGACTGGGGTGTAATAAAAAAAAAGTTACTACTGACTGATTCTTTAATGGCTATATATTTTTATTATTTTCAAAGTTTAATATTTTTTTTTTAAAAGTTTAATCTCCTCTAGAATATTTTTTTTTTTTGGAAAAACAATGTCGATATTATTTTTTCAACTTGAGATGTAAAATAGTTTTAGACTTAGATTTAATTAAAGAGGTATCATTTCCGAGTAATGATTATACAATTATCAATAAACATTTTTGCTAGACAATATGCTTCATATTATTCATTAAATGCTTTATCCAAGAATCAGTAAAATTTGTATTCTAAATTAGGTTAATCTTGGTTATTGATGTATTATGGGACTTATTTACCACCTAAATTTTATTTAGTAATCCTATCATTTTTGCATCTTGAAATTTAATATGACTCTGACCAATATAATCCAGAATAACATGTTTTTTTAAAAATTAAGATGGTGTTTTTGAGATTTTCAAAATGTCAAATTTTGAATACAAGTTAAAATATTTATTTTGTTATAATGCTGTCCTATTATTATTCAAATTCAAGCAAACTAATAAACTTTAAAATGCCAAAAATATTTCTAACGCAAAAACATCTACTAAACCTGTGTGAAATTTCCACAATTTGGAAAAACCGATAGAAATCTGCGACATATAGGTTCAGACCTTAAGTGATTTTATTTGGTTTATTTTTATGTGGTTTGGTTTATTTTCTGATAAACTGAATCAGGTGATCATGGGTATTTATAAATTTGAGAAGTATTGTTTATAAATTTAATATCTTAAATTCCTATTATATTCTAGTAATATACATTTATTATTTGAGACATAGCGTGGTCGAGAAGATAGCTTACTTAGCTCACTGCTAGAACAGTAGAGGACACGGGTCAGCACTCAGGACTGTATACACTTACTTAGTGTCCACCAAGTTCCAACTCCAATCTTGGCTTGTTCCTTAATTAATAGCAACCTCTGCCCTTACTATCGTGTTAGTCTCAACTAACAGTCTCCTGATGGATGTTGGATATGGATATGTTAACTAATTCACGATAGTCAAATAAATAATGTTACCTTAAATTGAATATAGGTAGATACTATCTGATCTTTCAAAAATTGTTGTCCGTTGAGAACCTTGGACCTCTTGGTCTTATAGTTAGGCAGAGTGGATCAGGTATAGAAGTAGTTTGAAGAATTGTTGAGATATTATTTAGACATATTTTTTATATTTGGGATTTGACGTCCTTATATTTTTCCAATTTAAGGGTAAAGGATAGATTATCCTAAAGGCTGCAAATTGTTTCTGGACAAAGTGGGAAAGCCGAGATTTCCACGAATTCGAGAATCCATCACGAAATAAAAGTCAACCAGCTCACCGGCTCTGACAAGAGAATGCCAAGTTTACAACTCAATATGCTTGGCCTTCCTTCCCCTACTATTAAGATATTAAATTCTCATAATAGGTTAATTGATATATTATTAGTTCTGTATGTGAAGACATTTTAGTCCGGAATTTCCATACAAAAAGCTTTAAAGTAGAATAAAACATAAAAAACATTCTTATGGCACTAGCCTCAAAATAAAAATGATGTTTTAAGACAGAAATTATATCAGGCCAAAATAAATAAATTATATTAATTTATCCTTTAAGCAAGACTTTTTAATAATAATGAATAAAAAATTCACCACAAACATAATGACTAAGAAAATGATTCTAATCTGTTCTGGACGAAACTGAACATAAACCAAATCCCTACCTTATACCTAACTAATAAAAATGTAATCAAATTAAAATTTCGATTGTTACCAAAGATATATATAACAGTGTAATGCAAGAGTTCATATATTATTATAATATATTAAGAATAATAAAAATGGCATACATACTAAATCAAATGAATACATTATAAAATTTCATAAAAATTATTTTGAAAAAGAAACTACATATAGTTTCTGAAGATAAAAGTGGTTCAGGGGACCCAATGGTTCACAATACTATCCTTCTTCCTTTTTTTTTTTTTATCCAATATTTAATTTAAAATTATTATTGTATTTTAATCCTAAAAAAATCCAGGCTCCATCCGTGTAATTATATTAGAAATAATATAATTTGAACTCTGTATCGGATTAAAAATCACAGCAAATTCTTAAAATGTTTTTAAATTACTGTAAAAGGAATTGGAGTGACCATCAATAAGATTTATTGATAATTATAAATCTACCTTTCCCATAGATAAGTTGAGAGTATTATACTTATCTATCTACTTAGCTGGATTATATTAATACTGTAGTTACTATTTCAGTTTGTAATTCTTCAATAGTTATTTCCTTCACGTCATCATATTGATTTTAAATTTGAAAGCGGATGTTTACATAATTGAGTATTGTAGGATTTTTTTTGTTGGAGAAAAGGACTGTTAACAGCTTCCTATTCAATGTTTTACTTTTTCTCCCTTTAAGGACTTATAAACATTTTAAATTATGCCTTTTTATATGATTTAATGATTCAAATCATTAACTGAATGAATTAACTAATCACGGTTATTCGTTTTTTGTTCCAATTATTTTTTACTTCTCAACTAAGAGAAGTAATAATTTCTCATTATTGAATTCTCACTATGACATAGCTATCTTTAGTGTTTGAAAAAGAGGTGTGAAATATTATGTTTAATTGTGTAATTCATAATTTAAGTTATTTTAAATGCAGAAATATTTACCATGTTTTTCCTATTTAAGAACTACTTATTTATAAGATCAACATAATTTTGTCAAATTTATTTTAGAAAACAATTTTATACTTTTTACTGGTAATGTTATTTTACCATTAATTGCTTCTTTTTTTTTGTACTTCACTACATATTTAAGCTATTTATAAAAATCCAAGGTATGACTCTAACTTCATCCCTGGGTTGGATTTTCAAGTTTCTAGATATATTTACTTTTTACCTATCTGTTATATCTAATTCAAATATTTTTATTTAAAAAAATATAAGGAATAGTATAAGGTTTCATTTGCCTTTCATTATAAATTTTAAGAATTAAATTGAGATTTTTATTTTAAATACAAATTAATTCTTATGAGGAAATTCTATTACTTTGCTATTATAAATACAGATCTGTTACGCATGTGCCAATAGTGACGTTTATCATCCCACTGATGTCTTCGTTATAACCATATTTTAATTTGTTTTGTATATAATCCTTATTACAAAAACAATAATGCATATTTTTCTTTAGAATATAAGGTTTATGTGTCCCACAAATAATTATTATTTGATTACCTTAATTGCTTAAAAATTAGACTTCATTAAACATTCATTGTAGTAGTTTTTTCTATTTATTTAAATATAAAAAACCATGTTTTTGCCCAAAACCAGGATATGAGAATATAAGTTTATATCTAGTTTACATGCCTAATAGACATTTTATACGTTGAGGTAACAATATATTTATGAAAAGAGGATAATTTAGATTTAACCTAGTGTTTATATTTATATTAAAGGTATATGCAACCTTTGAAAAGCTTACAATATCAGGATTCCAGAATCTTAGGTACAATTTGTAGAAATAATAAATAGTAATTGTATAAAAAAAACATTAAATACCTGGAATGATTGAAGTAAATAAAAACCAATATTTTTAAGTTAAAAGTATTCATTTTTTTATTTATTGTGTTTTTTTATTGTTAGTTTAAAACTCTAATAAAAAAGAGGTCAGCCACAAATTGTAAAACTGATGTTTTATTTTTATTTACAATTTTGAAATTTCCCATCATATTAATTCTCTCTCTTTTCTAAAATTTTTTTTACAGCTTCAAGAGAGAAGTTTTCTTATTTATAGATGTTTATAAATTGGAAACCATCATAGTCCATTTATTTGTTTTATTTAGTTTCTTTAAAATGTCCCATATTATTTTTTTTTTTATATATATATATATATAATTCTCAGACATCTTCATGAAATTTTTTTGCTTATTTGTTGGTAGGAGTATATGCATATTTATAATATGAAGAACATTATAGACCATTTCTTAGTCTACATAATTTCTCTTATTAGTGTTTTATTAATATTACAATTGGTTATGTTTTCCTTATACATTTTATTTATGATGACTGGATAATTTAATATTATTATTTTATTTTTAAAGAGCAAAATTTTATAATAATATTTAAACGGTCTTATGATGTAGCTTGATTTTATAAAGAATGATAAAAATATAAGGAATATGATATCTATTATATTATATGAAATTATAACATAAAATATAATTTATATGAAAATATAATATAATATAATTTTTAAAAAAAGTAATTGGTTACCCATAAATCCCGGAACATAGTAATCATATAATAATCAAGTGTTATGCATTTCTTTACTATCTTGAAAACGATTATTTTTCTTCCTACATATATTTTATCCTAGATTCAATTGCTATCATTCGCAAACATTCCTGATTATTGGATGCTTACTTCAATTTTTTTTCTAATAAGTTCATATGAATAATGAATGATACATTGATATTTACAATCTAACAAAGAATAGGGGTAAGTGCCAGAATTTTTGAAAAATTATTTTTTGACAATGGTAAATTCTGAAAGAATTTAATGATTGAACATGCTTACGATTCACAAAGAATAATTCAACAATTCTTCCTATAGCTATTCATTTAATTTAGTTTTTTGCTTATGTAGGAAATGTATTAATATTTAGAAAATATTTTTATCTGTGAGTTTTTTTTGTTCATAATTTCTTACAGTAATTCTAAACTTTTTTAATGTAATTGCAATAACAATCAAAACCAACAAAATATAAATTAAATGTATAAAGAGACAACAATAAAAATAATTAATCTATAATGTAATACAATCATTATTGAGTTAATTTTTCACTAATTTATAATAAGTTATATCATATTTTCTTTTTGTTTAGTTCAAATGAAAGGAAATTTTCACCGTTTACACAACCTTTCTTTTTTTAAAATACTTTCTCATTTATTTTTAGCTAATCCGTTTGGTGAATATTATATTCCAAATTTTTGTGAAAATCTTAACCTTTGTATTTCTTAGAATATTTTCCAATTTAAATTGACTTTTATTCTATTCATTTGATGTCTTGAATCTGTTACTATTACAAGTTTATTAAAAACGTGGGTTTATTTGAGTTCTATTAACTATAGTTTTTAACTTCTTAAAATTGCTTTGAAAAACATTTTTGGTTTAGAAAGACATATGTTTCTTTTTAAATACGATTGTATAAAGATATCAACTAATAAATTTTTATTTTTTTAATCACAATTTAACGATTTAATTGCGTATTTTCACTTTCAAATTGATAATTTAACACTATTACTGTTTATCGTGAACTCTACCAAGGAATGCTATCTACCTACATACCTTCCACCTTTCTCAAGTAGTCTTACTTAGCCTGAAGGGGTTGGGGCTTACTCCTACAGAATGCGCCAGGTAATGGTGCTTAATGCTTAGTTTCTGAAGTGACCGATTTTTAGTCAACTATCTGATGAAGGATATTTGATAAGATAACAATTTTTTTTATTAAAGCAATAATTTTAAAATCTCATCATGACTAAATATATGTATTTTTTAGAAAATAGGTACGTTTATTGGTTTTAGTTTTTAAAGGTCAATGACCCCCAGAGTTTTCTATTCATGTTATAAAAAATAGCATGAATATCTATGAAAATGAAGGTATTTTTTTAAAAAATATTATAAATTTATTTTTCCCCTCCCAAAATAAACAAGCTGATAAAGAAAAATTTTAATTATGAGATTAATATTAGATTGTAATATAATATATATATGAGTTTAAATAAACGTAATAGTTTCTTCATACTACTAATAATATTCCAATAGTGAAATTAAAAACCGGAAGAATTATTTTTGTTATTTTGTGAAATAACGCAATTTGGATCTAATTAGTCCTTTAGTGGCAGTAATATTATTATTATTATTAATAATGTGGTTATTAGTATTATGTTTTGAGCGACACTTAGAAAGTATACCTTTTTTATTTCTTAGCAATTACATTGTTATTTCATTATTGAGGAAATTTAAATAAAATTGTTGTGCACATTTCCTATGGTTTTGGGCATTCAAAAGCTGAGTTGGTATGGTATTGGAACATGACAGGGATGATAAGTGTTATCAGTTGACTGACCTTGAGTTGTCGACGGGCCATGCTCTCGGCGGTATTGGCTCCTCCTTCAGACTCGGACCCCTCGGCTGATGCAGGGATTCGCCTAAGAACATCCGTGACGTTGGGTACAATTTCCGTCCCCATGCTTCTAATTCGAGGGCGGCACCCGGTCCCCATCCGGACCCGTAGCCGCATTCTACTGCCGTCATGTCAGTAGGGCATCTCTCCGCGGACTGGCCTGTCCCCGGGGGCAGGCCTGTGGGCGGAGACTGTGCCGAGTGGTGGGGTAAGGGGCGTGGTTCTCAAACAGGGAGCACTCCCCTCCCTGACCGGGACGGGGTAGGAGTATTTGGGCTTATAACGCTCCGCTCCTTGGCTCTGGTATTGTGGGGTAATTTTATGTGGAAATTATGACCTGTTGTGATTGTTAAAACTTTCTAAATACTACAATCAGGGATATAAAGCCGTTCATATTGTTTTAATGACACGAAAATCATCTTATACCTGCTGTTGTTTCCAAACATTTATCACATAAAATTTAGTTGCCAAATGTTGGAAACTTTTTTTTATTTATTTTTAAATTAAATCATTATATCATCAAACGGTAAAATCTGCAACAAGACGGGTGTGGTGAAGCTCCTCAAATTTCGAAAATATTAATCCCATACAACCAAGGACTTTGGAACTCCGCCGTGCCCACGTGTAGGTACTTCCAAAAACATTCTATTAAAGATTATATCTGAAGCGAACATGAGTGGCGTTTGTCTCAAATTATGCTGCTTCATTTCCCTTAATTGCGAAATTATCATTTACTGGATATAAACACAATTATCTAAAAAATTCACCTACCTCGCCTCTCGTTCCTCACGATTTTTATATTTATATTGGTAATTATATTTTTAGTCATTTTACCCTGAAATTATAGGCGACGACTATATTTAGCATTTAATGTTTTCTACCATTACACCTTACACTTTTTATATTTTAATTATAGTAAAACCTAATTTTGTTTTCTAAATACATTATAAATAACACATCATTTTTTTTTCTACTCAGTTTTAGCGCGTTTTAATGTCAATACTAAAATACTTAATAATATAATAATTATTTTTAATATATTAATTTAAAATATACTTTGATATATTGTTCAATTTTTATTGTATTCAATGTATTGTATTGGTTCAGTATTGAAATAACTTACTTGATAGTTGCTAACTATTATTTCTTTAAATATTTATTTTAATTGTTGTATAACATTTGATAACTGCTATGTAAAGGTAGGTAAATGACTGGTATAAAATTAAATGGTCCATGTTCAAACTAGGTTTAATTGAGTCGCAATTCTAAGACAGTCTGTTTATTTAAACAGTTAGTTTAATGTCTGTTTATTATTTTAGTATTGTCAAATTTATCAAGGCTAAAAAATAACTGCTGTAAAGCTGCAAACCTTTTGTAGCCAATACTAAATATCAAGAAATCAAAACTTGTAAGTATTTTTTTGAGACGTATGACTGAACGCTAACTTATTAAAAATAATATTTTTAATAATATTAATATTATAAAAATAATATTTTACACCATAAAAGTTAAAGTCATGCAACAAAAAGCTCTTATTTTAAATTGACACTTTTAATTAAATTACTATTATATTGCATTACTCATAAATACGTCTTATTTATATTTTAAGTAAAGATTATTTGCCAAAATAATAATCAGACCATTAGTTTTACCTATGTACATACTCAACTTCATTGTATTTTAATGTTCTTAAATTTTCACAAGCACCATTTAATTCTAATATTAAGATTTATGATAGATTAAAATAATTATAGACCCGATAGATAAGTTTTTGTGCTTAATCAAATATAAATTTCAAATTATT
This sequence comes from Halyomorpha halys, assembly GCF_000696795.3. NCBI lineage: Eukaryota > Metazoa > Arthropoda > Insecta > Hemiptera > Pentatomidae > Halyomorpha > Halyomorpha halys. The sequence continues at coordinate 401,018 of NW_027114928.1, forward strand.
TTTAAAATTTTGGCATTCCTGTTTGTGGTAGCTTGACCATCAAAATCAGTACCTATAACAGACTAAGAAACCAAGTTTATTATTTCTGCTACAAAACCATGTATATTTGAAAAATAGGTTTAAGCAACATAATCATTTGTTTGATTGCTAAGTATCTTATTTTACATTTATTGAAAAGAAATGGTTTTAATTATATTATTTCAAAATTTTTCGAGACCAGGTAATATTTATCAATTAATTAATTTAATATCCAAAATAGTCTCAACACTATATATTTATTTATTTGTCCTACGTTTCGGCCCTTCCAGCCATCCTCAGGGACATCTTCAACATAAATTTCCTCTCACATTAATTGTTTTCTCCTTGCAGGCTATTTTGCCCAGGTCAATATCTTTATTTAAGTCAAAAACCTTTCTATTTAAAATTTTAAAAAACCATTCACTTATCTATTCTATAATATTGTCCACACTATAAAAACCCACACCATATAAAAACCATGAGTTTGTTATATGGTGTGGGTTTTTATAGTGTGGACAATATTATAGAATAGATAAGTGAATGGTTTTTTAAAATTTTAAATAGAAAGGTTTTTGACTTAAATAAAGATATTGACCTGGGCAAAATAGCCTGCAAGGAGAAAACAATTAATGTGAGAGGAAATTTATGTTGAAGATGTCCCTGAGGATGGCTGGAAGGGCCGAAACGTAGGACAAATAAATAAATATATAGTGTTGAGACTATTTTGGATATTAAATTAATTAATTGATAGAAATGGTTTTAGTTGAGTGTTCAAGGAATTGAATCATGAAACCTTCAACCAAAAAAAAAAATTATAAATCAGGCTTATAGTGAAGAAAGGTACAAAATTGAAGGAATTCATATTTTTATCAAAATTACGATAGTATACCAGGATAAATTTGTACATACTTAATTATTAATTATATGATTTATAATGATTAATGATTGAATTTTAATCTCATTACTTAAGTAAAGGTACCTATATCACTCCTTGAAAATACTTTCTTTTAAATCTTCGAATTTTTTAATACTGGATCTTGGTAGAAAGATATAGATATATCGAAATTTATATATTTTTTAATATATAGGACCAAAGCACTTAAATTAATTCAAATTTCTCAATACATTTTTTTGACGGATGAACGTTCTTCTATCTGCCTTAGGTACTCGAACAAAAAATAAAATAAAAACACAAGGTTTTATTTTAAAAGCAAAGTATATATAAGTTAGATGGTGATACATTAGGAGAAAAAGTTTTGTTTAGTTTAACCTGATGGGACGTGTGAGTGGCGTAGATACTCAATCCCTAGGGACCGCCACGCGACTGACTTGTCATGTGGGAGTAGCAACTCTTGTAAGTCTCTTTGTTCCTCGGCAATATTTAGATTTGTCAGGATTCCTTGGAAGAGCTCTCTGTCTAAGCCAGCGAAGCGAACATCAGCTTACATTCCCCTTTATATAGTCGCTTGCTGTGGTTGCCAAGTCAAACGACTAATGGAATAGGTTTATTTAGGATCAACCTATCTGTAGAATGAATTATAAATTTATTCATTCAGTTGTTGTAAATACAGATCCTATGTTATCGATTGAAGCGTATGGCAAATGTTGAAATATTACATTTCTAGGAAGAGCGGTGAAAGTAGTACAAATAAAAGGCCGTAAAATATAATTTATGTTTTTATTTTCTTTATTACTAGATCGGTCTGCTGTGCCTTGCATAGTTGTTATAACAATCAGAATCACTTTTAACAGGATGGCTTTAGTATCGTACCAAAAACCTACCCGGACGGGTTACAATTATTGATTGATTTTAATTAATAAACTTAAATTAGGAATATAAATAATAATAATAGTAAATATGTAATTAAATAACGAAACAAAAACAAAAACTAATATTTATAGAGTTAATACAATGAAAAATTAGTGATTACAGAGTTCAAAGCAGAATGTCTGGGCTTCAGTTTTCCAGATAAAGTTGTATTTCCTTCGTTGTGAGTACCTTTAACTGCTGATAACTCCGAATGGGATTTTAAAGTCTTTTTTATTTTTTATAAATTCATCTATTGATGCATATCCATTTGTAGTTCACGATGCAATTGACTATGTTATCCAAGGGTAGTCTACTGGGATTACTTGGCGGACTTTGTTTTGGAATTACTGTAATTTTAAATATGTTGAAATTCCGACTTATACTAATGCTGTCGCCTTCCCTAGATCTAATATAAAAAGAACTGCTAAACTGCTGGTGAAAGAACACCGCCATCTCACAATATTCTACGACGTGTAAAACGCTACCTATATCGGCCATTTTATGGTTTATGCCCTTTTTTCCACCCTACCTTGAAATATTTCCATTATCCGTTAAGTTTGAAAGAGATAGATTCCCTTTCTTTATTTTATTTCTCATTATCTTATTTTTTCTTTGTTGAAAGAATAAGAATTTAAAATTGTCAAGGACAAATGTAATTATGTTGAAATCAATATACTTCTTACAGGGAAGATATTTCACTTGAATTTTGGATTAAATAATTTTTATAAATTCTTCCTAACATCATGTTATCGCTGCTTTACTTAAATAGTAGCACATTTAAATAAATAAAATACCAACTTTTACCAAAAATTTTATTGCCGGGTTATTTTGTAACACCACTGCAAGCTTTGGAACAGCCATAGAACGCCCCCAGTAGAGAAAATAATCCCAGTCTACAATACTATCTTTGGAATAAGTCCTAATCAAAATGAAAACTGTTAGAATATTTTATTCTTTTGATAGATTAATATTTGAATATTAAATAATTTTTTGTTGTCCAATTCGTCATATTTGCGAACTGTGGCTTATCTTATAGGTTAGAACTTTTTAATTTGAAAGTAGTTGAAGTATGTGGTTTTTTTAGTATAGACATCGAATTTATAATAGTTATTATATCCTGGGAAAAAGTTATTTGATATAATATTTTAAAAATAAATTGTCTGTATATAGAATTATATTCAAGCACACAAATTAATCTTAATTTTTAAATGCCTTTAAATTGATTTTTATTGACATCAACATAAAAACGAAAATGCAAATGCATCTTTCGCATCTCGAGTAATTGTAATCGAGAGCAAATTGATATAAATTCCTTGTCAAGCACGATTAGAATAGAAATTAGATAATGTATTCCACATTTGCATAATTGTGATCATTAAAATGATTATATTTACCCAAATGTTGGAAGACATTTAATTTTCAGTTTATATTCGGAAACCTAATCTTACACCATTTCACAAATCTTAAATTAAGTTAAATTGCTTTATCTAGCAATATCTGCCAAATTATGAAGTACGAGTAATTACCAACTTCTTTATGAAATATCTTTTTGAATGAAATGCCTATCAGATTATGTTCAGATTACCTCAGTGATAAACTAGGTATAATCTTGGATATATCTGAATATAATCGCCTTGTGTCAAAACGAAACAATTCTCTAACTTTTCAAACTTCAAACTAAAATGAAAATTTCTGAATAGGATTACACGTAATGTTTCAGAAATGCATTATAGTATCTCTTTTATTAAACTATTACATTATCGATAAAAAAGATTAACTATTCACATTTATTTATATAAAAATACAATAACACAATAATAATAAGTATTTTCGATCAGATTGAGATATCATTGCCGGAAAAATTAAATACTCCAATGTATTTATGTATGATGTAATAATTCGGTCATTAAAGGTTATAAACAACCATTAGTAATAAATTCAATATTAAATACCAATAAATATAATAAATAATGAATTTTAAACTGATCTTTGATTCATTGTTTTCTTCCTCTGATGGGCAAGCCTAACGCAATTAATATTGTATTTGGGTCTCTCATCGAACAATGATTTGACGTTAAGTTTGTATTAAACAAATATTTTCTCCCCCTCCGCATTGTTCAATGTGAAAAGTAAATTACAAAACACGTGTCGTGACCCTTTTGGCGGCTATATTTTGCAGGAAGGAGAGCTCAAGATTTATATCCACTTTGTTCCACCTTCCCTTTATCTTTCATTTTTTTACTTCTCTTTCCTTCCTGCAGTGGAGATTCCCCTCGTTTTTCAAAGTCCATTCCGGATGCTAGGGTCCGTAATTGAAATTTTGACTCTTTAATCTTATTTTAGAATCAATTCTAAGTTAATTTATACACTCTTTGTATTACTTAAACGATATCATGCCCATTAAATTGCAACATTAATAAAAGAAAAAGTTATATCAAATTTGTTGCTAATCCACTAATCACACCTTTAAGAAATTTATTGTTAGAACTAATATTTTACATACAATTATGTATTTATATTTTCTAATTTAATATATTTTTATTAATTATTTGAGAGTAGTTAATTTTAATAACACAATTTCAAATGACCCCTTTACTCTCAACTAAGTTTATTTCATTCTCTTTGAACCCTTAGGCCTTTATCAAAGTGACAACCTAAAAATTGTTTTCATATTCTTTACATATTATTCCCTTACAAATTACAATAATATTTCTTAATATACCTCATTATTGATTTGTCACATATCATTAATTGAGAATCGGATTCATATGTAATGTAACAAATGATTATTGAAGTATGTATAACATAGTATTTTACAGACCAAAGTTAATACTTTATAATTATTATATTAAGAAATAATTTTAAAACAACACTTCTCCTTACTCAATATTTTATATATAGGTAACCTAATGTAGGAATGTGGTCCGAGTTGCAGTCAAAAAAAGGAACTCAATAGCAGAAAAACTATTTATTAGTAACCTACTTTGAAGGGCTTCATCAAATCCAAGCAATTCAGAACATTTGTTTTTCATTCTGAATCAATCAGGATTCAGCACTTTTGAAGCTCTGAAAAGTGGGACAAAACTATACTTTATAATTAATTAATAGTTTAATGAGGTGTAGATGACCGTAGATTAATGATTGGAGAAGTTTGTCGGAGGGTCCGGTCAGCAAAGAACAACATAAGTAAACAAAACCATATTTATTTATTTTATGCCGACGTTTCGACCTGAGTTTCAGGTATTCATCAGGGGTTATGGCGTAGAAGGTAGGCCTACAACTGTGTAGGCCTACCTTCTACGCCCAGTTCCAGGCCTACCTTCTACACCATAACCCCTGATGAATACCTGAAACTCAGGTCGAAACGTCGACATAAAATAAATAAATATGTTTTTTTTTATTTATGTTGTTCTTTGCTGAACGCACCCCCCGACAAACTTCTCCAATAATTAATAGTTTATTTTGTATCTTGCTTGATCGCTATAACCATCTTCCTACCGTCAATTGCATACGATGAACTACTATATTAATCTTGCTGTAGGTAAGTGAATGTAATAGATTTATAACAGCTCCGTTTACAAGTTCTTACTTGTTCTTACTAATGAAAGTATTTTGTAATTTGGAGAATGCTTCGATCCTGGGACCTCTCCTTTGGCAATGCCACTGTACATATTTTTATTTATTTATGCAGTAAGTATACCCTATGTGGTCCGACCAAATGACATCATATAATATAATGTTAACAGTTATTTTTATTTATCTATATTTTTATTAATTATCTAATTTTAATTAGATGCATTTAGAACGGTTTAAATATAAATGTAAATTATAACATTGCTTACAATTTTATATTTCTGAATTGTGAATGAAGCCATGGCACGATTACAAGTCAATTTTTTTAACCACTAACACAAGCTGTTTCAAGTATGTTTAGATTTTAGCGATTACGATTGCGGAGTGTGATTTTAAAAGTTACGAAAGTCAAGAGTTCATGAGAAAAAATAATGTCTACTGTAGATTCCCTGGTCGTTGGTATCTCAATCCTATGGGCCCATCGTGTCCTCTTACTCTCTTGATCCATAAATTAAAACAAATCAAGAATAAAAGTACGCTTGATTCAAGGGAGATTGAGCAGTTTATTACTGATGTCGATTGGAACTGATATACTTGAACAAATAGACTTTTAAGAAGTCATTCATGATTTTGCTAATCATAAATCAATAAAAGTAACTTTTGTAAATGTTTTAATTTTATTGTTGGTTACACCTCAAATATTAAATATATTTATGATTTTAACTAGTGATATTGTTTGTTACTTAAAGGTGTTCAGACAATAATTTAAAGGACGTTATCTTTAATCTTGATGGCCCCCATATCTTAAACTTTCTGGGGTCTTCACTTAATTAAAACTGGCCTTTGATTAAAAATACACATACAGACTGTTATCTGCAGTCGAATTTTTCGTATTTCTGTTACCTCAAACGACTTAATCCTGTAAGTAATTTTTGATGTAGTCTCACCAAAAACTTTTTTTTTATTAACAATTTTTACTTAGAAATAATGTAATCTACCACACCAAAGAGCGATAGGTAATGTAACTTTCTTAACTTTCTATTCGGCACAATTAGGTAAAACAGAGGCACATTCCATTCTTATCCCTCTGATGATTATATCCCAAGATAGATTTTGTTCTATTATTATTTTAGCTCTAATTAGGTGTTACTTTATTAGAAACAACGTTTGAATTACACTAATGTAACATAGTCACTAATACAATCATTCCGAACAAGATCCCATAAGGACGGAGTTGGCATTTACACAATCGCTTCGCGCAACAAATCAGAGGCTGGAGGAGAGCCAGAGGGACACACACTAACCCAGCTCGTTATCCCTAATGGTTCCAGGTGATAATTACCTCGGGACCCAGCCAGAGCATAACTCAGTCCCCTCCAGTTCTCCTCTTCCTGTGTGGTGAGGTTATCCTTTACCTTGCCAAGAGAGGGAGGTAGCTCTAGCGATGGTCAAGTTCTATTGCTTTGGCAATATGAACGTACCCTAAAACCTATTCTGGCTGTGGATAGTAATGGTAATACAATAGCTTTCATAATAAAATAAAATTGATAATAAAATTTGACTGGACTTGAGATGAAAAAAAAAATCGCGGCTTATATACCATTCGTAAAATAAATTAATACGAAGATATTAAAATAACATTAGAAATCAAACATAAAGTTGTTCATAAAATGTTTCCAAATTTCAATAAAAAAAACCAAATTCGTGCTTCGAATTAAATTAACACCATAACAAAAAAGTTTTAAAACCTAACGGAGTATGACGGGTTCAAATTAACATGGGATTATATTGATGTATTAAATTAAGAAAAATTTTTCTCTAAATTTGCAACATGCTTAAGAATCTCTCAATCAAGTTGGCGTACAATATTTTCGTAGTTAGTTACCCAACTGATAATATTAGCACATGATAAAGTAGGTTAAACGCGACAAAACCATAATTCGAGTTCAGTTTTCCTAAAATTAAGAATTATGATACTGAGAGAGTATTGTCGCAGCAATCTGTTTCGTCTTTTGTCGTTCAGGGCCCTGTTTCATAATGAAAGCTAATAGTATTAGTTCAAAATACAAGTATAGTGGCAACGTGTTAAATACACTAATATTTATTTTTTTCCATAATAGGGAGGACTATTAGTGATATTACAGGAGTTAAAAAGTACTAAAGTACAAGTTACTATTTTACAAGCCAATGTAATTGTATTAAGTTAAATTGAAAAGACTAATAATCTTAGTTTCTACTTTATTATGAAACAGGGCCCAGGGCGTACACTGCGTCAACTTCAAGGCTTCAAGGTAACCTCCAAGGGTTGGCAAAAAGGACCACTAGGCCCCCTTGACAGGCTAGTTCCCCACTAGTTACTAATACCAATACCTATGATAAATAAAACAGGTATTGTACTTTCATTCGTGTGAATTGTTTTATTTGAACTCAAACTATTACAATTCATTATAAGCATAAAAAATAATACTTTTTAATATAAATAATAGTGTTTTGTTGTTTAATTTCATTTTTGCATTTTACATTGTATAATTATTTTTTGTGAAATTGATACTCTTAGAAATTCTTGGTAATGGGCCTTACCTATTGTTTGTGTTTACTTAACGGTCTAACATTCAATACTAATAATTAAATTAAAGACTTTAATTATAATATTATTTAATATTTCATAATTTTATCTTGATTAGTCAGTTCAAGGCTCTATTAAACCCTATTTGTTTATTTTATTTCAATTATTGACAACAGTTTTCCAAACGTTTTCAACTACCGAAAAGTTTACACCTTTATTAGTTAAATTGTTCTTTTTTTTTTTCTTCGCGATTACTCCTGTCCACCAATCAAGAAAATTAGGGTTTAGTTAAGAAGCCAGAAACATTACGGTGGATGGTAAGAAGTAAACGGTTTTAAACGATCTCGCGATTTAGGTGCTCCAGGGGTAGAGGTGTTCGTAACCTAAATGGATATAAATCTCCCACCCGTGGAGCAAATAACACCTAATTAGGCGCTGATAAAGCTGGGAGTGGGAAAAAAGAAACTTCGGCTGATTACAAGTTTTTTTACCCTCCCCGGGACTGTGGAGAACTAACGAAGATTAAACAGAAGTACACTTGGCCCTTGAATAAATGATTTAACCACTTCCACTTGTCTCTTTGGGATTAGAATTAACTTGACAAGATAAGCAGTTCCTTCCTGATTGAGTCTTGAACCTCAAGATATCTTGCTTATTTTATACGGTTGAACATTTTATTCTGAATCAGTGGTTAGTTTAGTTAGATCAGTTGTAATAGTTTGAAAAGAAATTGTAAAATTTTAACACTAAATGAATAATATATCACAAAAATGTAGAATTTTGAACTAGCATTGACATTGGATCATTTGTTTAATGTATTGTATTATTTTTAGTAGTTTGCGTTAGGGCGTAAGGTAAATCCTCTGGTGAACTCCTAAACCAATAATTTCTCTGAGCATTAACTTTATCCAGGTTACATGACACCAAGAGTACTTAGGATACAATTCCTAGTCCAAGTCCCTCAGATTCTAATAAATTACTAACCAGTCCAATGTTTGGCCTATTCAAGCATCTATAGGACAGAAAACAACAAGATCACATAAGCTTATTGTTAATAATAATAGGGAGCGTGGTGGTTCAGTGGTAAGATTCCCAACTCCAAGAACCCTAGTTTGAATCTGATTGTAGCCACGAGTCAAACCTGTGTTTCAGGAGCCCTTCTTGGGCACACTCAGCCTCTATTAAGTACCCTACAGATACCCGTTGTTGGGAAATAATCTAGTGGTTAATGATTTTGAAAAAATCATCTCCTCGTATAACAGTGGTTCCTAAAACAGTAGTTCCTCACAAAGTAGTGAGCCCCTGACCCTCCATGGATTGTACTGGTTCATATTATTATTCATAACGTTTATTACTAGGAATAATTATGCAATGCTTAAAATATTTTCTTCCAGTTTCTCTTATATGGCATGAAAACCATGCAATGTTTTAAAAAGCATCAACCTAAAATAATTAAAACAGGAGTAATATGTATATTTAAGTTATAGTTGCATTAAATTCAGAAATTAATAATTGTTTATACGTTGCATTATTATGGCTTAACACATTTAATTGAATAAAAATATTGCTAAACAGGTTCTTAATATGTTAATTTGTTACATGCAATCAGTAAAATTTATCAATAAACGATGATTGATCCATAGCTTAATAAACTTACCAACCTTATAACACACTAACCAAAATGTTATAAAATGTCGATGGCCAACTTAACAGATGTTTTAATTTGGCCATAAGGATAATTGGACATTTTGATATGTTTTTACTTGCATAAGTGTGTCAGGAATTTTTGTTAACACAACAAGGGTGCCGCGAACATTTTTTAGCCCAAAAAGGCTTGTTTTTGGGTTTTGGATTGCCACGGCAATCCGCTGCTCTATAGCACTAACGATTTTGTTTACTTACTAATAAATACTATGTTACTATTATTCCTACTATACGATTATTTAAACTATGAATATTATTACATCTATCGATAAAAAAAAAATATTTTTATTAGCTTAAAAAAAATTAATTTGAATATAATAAACTTTTTTTTTTTATATTTATGAGATGAATAAACATTTAAAATAAACTATTGCTTTATAATTCCATGTCTAATTCTGTAATTGAAGTATGGAAAGTACTTGAAGTTTGCATTCAGAAAGTTGTTTCCATCGGCACTATTAATCTTCAAAAAAATTTAATTTATTTTTGTAGTTTGATACAATTCTCATGATATTCTAATATTTTACATCAAAAGTACGTTTTCTAAATAAAAAATAATAATAGATATTCTAAATATTCTAAACAGTGTTCATGTCGTTCGGGAGAAGAAGAAGATGGATGTAGGGTGCGAGGTCATTAGCAAGGGAGGAATTCTTCTTTTTTTTTTTCGTTTTTTATTCCTCCGCCCCTGAGTAAAACAGATTATGCCCCACCGCTGATATACTGCCAACTTGGGTCGTACTTTACCAGTCGGTAGCCCCTTTTGTTAATTAGACCCACTTTAAACATTTGTTTTTCGGCTTTTTTTATTTCTTTGTTTGTTAAGTATAGGTCATAAAGATATCTTCGCTGTTATAATGATGAACTTCATGGTTAATACACTTACTTGTATATATCCACTTGTTTATGTGTGTTGGTTCTTTTTTTTAACCAATTTCCTTTCTCACTTATTTACATATTTTTTATCATGTGAAGTTTTAGCCATAAATAACCGATATAATAGATTTAAACAATGATAACATAACCCCAATTTTGTTCTAGATATTAGATATTTGTAATAATATGCAATTTTGACGCAGTTATAAAGTCCGAAAAGTTCTATTTTTACTTCAGCTTGTCTTAGATTGTACATGGAAGAAAAAGGTTTAAGTTTACACTATGTTGATATGCAAAAATAAATTGTTTTCTTTAGAGTGTCTATGTGAAAGACCAATATTATTTATTTATTTATTTTTTTTTTTTTTGCACTTTGCAATAAATAACAGTAGAGTTAAATTATAAAATAAATATATATGCACAGGTATAGTTTTAATTAATTTATTTATTGTACATAAGAGTGTAAATATGACTAGAGATTATATTGTTTTTATTATTATTTTATTTTATTTATTTATATTTTCATACACATAGTTTGTATATTTTCATTATCCTTTTAAGAGAGATTTTATTTATTTTTATGTACTTTTTTTTTTTTATTTCTTTCATTTATTCATTTTATTTTAGTATGAATGTGATCATTCGTCACTATTACACTATAGTGTGGCAGATTGTAATATCTATCAGTTAAATTAAGGTTTTTTAAAAGAAAAAAAAATGTTTTATTAGAAAAAACTATTACATTTTAAAAAAATGTTGAAACTAAGAAAAACAAGAATTTCGACTAAAAAAAAATAATTATAATTGAAAATGATATTTGCTTCTTAATTACTGTTAGAATTTTAACAACTTTATAATTAATGAAGTAATATAACAATAAAAGTTTCAGACATGTTATTAGTGGAGAATAACATGAGGATAAAGAAAAACACAGAAAATCTTCAATTTATTTTTAACTAAACTTTGTAACCACCAATCGTAAGGTATGCTTCTCCTTTTCCCCACTCTGCTTTTTGTTTCATTACCACTCCTGTGCCACACTCAGTAATACGAAACTTTCAATATCAATCAAAGTTATTGACAATTGATATTAATGTTACATTAAACATTTCTGTAATATTTTAACATATGACGTGAAGAATGGTTGTCAAAAGAATATGTCAATACGTCAGCTTAGCAACCTCAAAAATGTAGCAGCGCTGGTTCAATTTAGACCTGGGCGGATTGACTTTTATTCCGGCCCCATATAATAAAACTTGACCCTGCCACTCTGGTTGATAACTTATAGAATACACCCTCATCTCCTATATGGCAGAAATGGCCTGGAAGACTTAAAAATTCTTAATATTAAAATAAATAAAAACAAACTATTGAGTTTGATTTAAATTAAAGGCTAAGTACGAACTGATTACATGTTTGTGTTTCTCTTATTTTCTAACTTTCTACTAACTAAATGTAAATAATAATCAGGAATCAATTAAGGCGTAACTGAAACATTAAAAAACAAACAAATATTTAAATAACCCCTTTTTAAGGTTGTTCTATTCATTTTTTTTAAACATTTTTTATTTTTTGTCGATGGATGCTGGATGAAAACCACGACGAAATAAAACTCCATATGGGACTTTCAAACTCTGAAAGATGGGATTTTTTTTAAATAACTGAAAAATATGGGGATGTCTGATGGCATTCTTTATCGTCGTGATTTTCCCTACGTATGATGCCGAAACGAAGTTTTGTGTAAAAACGCCGCCCTGGGGAGCCGTTGGGGACGGTATTGAAAAATAACGGGTCCTACCCGTAGGTCTAATGATGATCTAAGGCCGTTCTGCCGGGGTTCCTTACTCTAGTCCGGTCTGTCTGTATGGCCTCTTCAGCCTAATACCTTTCAAATTTATGATCTATAAAAGTACTTGAAAATCTTCCTGAGGTCACAATATTGTTGAATCAGGAATTCAATTTGTGGCATAAAGTGGTAAATTAGTATAATTTCGATATGGGTATTAATAAGCATTTTACCAATTAAAAGAAGTATTTAAATAAAAGTGCCTGCTCTCTAACAAGAAAATAATATATAATAAATTAATTAACTAAGAATTTAATGAGCATAATAAATTCATTAAGGGCGAAAACTAATAGGTACATCTATAGAATTAAATCATTCACTTCTTTAATCGAGTCCGCTTAAAAATATTTATACTACAGATGTGAACGTTCGAATTGAAATAGTTGCATTTTTAGAAACTAACAGATCAATTTACCTTAAAAACCACTTCTTAAGTGGTTGTAACCACTGTTGTTCAGTTTAGTGTGTGACCTTTGTTGCTTAAAAATAATTTACCTTTTAGAAATTTCACTATAGGTACTGCTTTAGCTCAAACCTGTATATTGTGCTCAAAGATTCATTCTTGAAAATGTTTGTAATTGCTCTCAGCATTAACTTAATTAAAAAACTTTATTATTTTTTAGGATGGACCAGTAGTGAGGTTGTACATTTACACCGACTTAAATAAAGGTGAGTCTTGATTACTATTATTTTTTTTTTTTTTTTATTTATTTATTGATATTTACAACTGTATAAAAAAATACAACCAGTAAATTTGATCATAATGACATAATGATATGATACAGGATGTAGAGAAACTACCCAGTAGTAGAACTCTAAAAACAGTTTACAATATAAGGTCACGAGCCCATCTTCTTTTCAGGCGCCACGGAGGAGTGCCAGGAATGGAAGAGAAAGCAAGGTTAGAAACTAGTGGGTTTGGGTGGTTAGGGAGTTTATTATAGAAGGAATAATATCGGGTTCGGGCTAGATCGGTTACATAAGGAACATTTAGGTCTTTATGGATGGTTTTATTTGTAACAAAATAAGGAGCATTGAGGATTTTACGAAGGATTTTGGATTGTAAAGTGATTACTATTATAAATTTCTTTTGTTATAAAATATCATTCGAGAGCTTTCTGCTGCAGATATATTCCTTTTCGTTTTAGAAATAATGTTTTACTAAACAACTAGTTGAGATTTAGTGATCAATGAGTCAAGGTGTGAGTGGCTGCAGAAACATGCAGGCAGGCAGGATTTATAGCATACCGAATAGAGTTAAAATTCATTTTATGTTGATTTTAATGGAAATCTGCTCAAATTATTTACAAAATTGATCTTAAATATATATCTTTGCTAATACTTTTTTTCGGCCAAGACTCCCATTGGAGTCCTATACTTCCTAACCATGGTTGGGGATCAAAATTTTTTTGACTAGGTTAACCACGAATAATTCTAACTTATTAGACATTATTTTTGATATACAATGATTGGATGTTACATCTACAATAGGATTTTTTCGGTATTATAAATTGTTTTTCTAACTAACCGCTTTCTGTAAGATTTTTTTAAAACCCAGACAGCCTTATTGCACATCTAAAGAACAAGATTAACCACTAATATTTCTAACTTTTCTCGTTTTTGACATACAATGATCATAATGTCACTGAGTGGACGTTGCAGCTACAATATAATAATCTCAATTTGTTACTAACTTTCTAAACCAATAATCAACTAGCCATTGGAGTTTTAAAGTTTATAAATAAAGTACTTTGAGTACTGGTGGAAGCAAATTTTAACGGAACGAATTCAACAACTCACTAAACGGTCTGCCGTAGTCCGTCCGTAAATTACTGAATAGAGTTCTTCTACCTGTAGTTCATTGAACCCAAGTCTCAAGAAATTGGTGAAGATATACGATAATGCCTGCACACACAATGACATTGCTCACATACTAGAGGTCACTCTATCTCTAGCCTCGAATCTCATTGAGCTTTTGTGATATTATCTAGAGGAGTTTATTAGAGATCGGTCAATTGATTTCAATAATATTCAAGAGCTATTTGCAACAAGAAATATTCCTTAGCATACCTGGTGGCGTCATTTGAGTCGTTATTGAAAGCATGAATTCTTATACGATATTAATTAGCTCAAAGAGTGGAAATCGAAAGTTTATTTGTAGCAAACATTTCAAAACATATATTAATATTTTATTTATTTACTATATTTATTTTCTGTGATTTACAACTAAAATATATACAATGATTTGTTAATAGTTGGCCATGGTTATATCCAAATGAAGAGAAGATAATTAGATTAGGGTCAGTGAAGAACACCAATAAGTAAAAATTTATTTATTAGTGCCTGATAAATAATAAATAAGTGCCTGTTACTAATAAATAAACTTTTACTTATTAGTGTTCTTCTCTAATCGCACTCCCGACCATCCTTCAAAAACTTATATTTAAATAATTTTATTTTAGGAGGACAGGTACCTAAATAGTAAAAGAAAACTACTTTGATACCTTTATTGACCTCCACCCGGACTATCTTCCTATAACCTACTTCATACGGTCAACTATCTTCTTTCAATTTAAATCATTTTATTTTTTTATTATCCTTTATCTTAATTATTGCTTACAAAGTATAAAAAAATATTTTGAACCTACTTCCTAAAGGTGGGAAATTAAACAATTATTTTTCCAGAGGTGCTACTTCAAATGTTGAGTTTTATATGCTTGAAGTTTTAATGTTCCTTTTCATTATAATTTTAATTTTTTTTTTTTTTTTTTTTTTTTATACTTATTTGAATTTACTTATGCAAAGAATTCATTAATACCTCTCATTGTATCATATATCTCATATATAAATATGTATATATATTTTAATTGAAGTTCTATAAAATGAATAGATTCCCCGTAAGACTCTATCATGCCTTAGTGAAATAGTTTACCTTACAATTACTAGTTTTAATTTTTTTTTAGTTAATGGACTTGTAAATTTCAATAAAAACATTGCTTTTCACTTTTTTAGTTATTGTTTTTTGTTAACCACCTGTATACTCTTTCTTTATTTTTACAAAACCACGCACTCCTTTTGTTTTTGTAGAGGTTTCTATTTAGGAGATGATAAGAATAGTCAGTACCTGTCGTTGGCTACCTGTCAGGTAAACATACCATTAACGAGTACTGTTACCTGCCTCCCCGGAAACCACAGTTTGACAGCTTTACGACTCATTTTTCATTTCAAGTAGAAGATGGGCTGAAGCTCCTAGAACTGTCAGGGATGTTCTTGGTCGGAAGAAGTGGCCAGTAGAATGTGTCAGGATTTTGAAAAATGTAGATAGTATGCAGAATAGGCGATATTAGTTGACTTTTTGACTTTGGAAAACCTTTAAATAGTATTCTAATAGTTCTTGGGATAATATCTGCCTGTACTTAATAAATTCTATTACTTACACACTTTGAATGGTATGGTTCATGGTATAATATCTACCTGTTCTTAAAAAATTCTATTAAATACAAAAACCTGTCAGAAAAATTTTTTTTGCTTGGAGTATTTAAATCAGTGTTTAAGTTCTTGTTAGTTGTTAGTGATGTATGACGGAACAAAGGAATAAATCTTGTACTTTGGTATTGCTGTTGGTCTCATGAATTGATTTTTTTTTTTTTTGTCTAATCGTATATTGGTGCGTATTTGTTCTATATCGATCTATTTTGAGTCGTATAGTTAAGTACTAGTCTTATTAATTTGATATGAAAAGTCCAGAATGTCGATACGTGTTGACTCAAGATTTATAAGAAAAAAGGGGAAAACCACAACGGAACGTAACGTTTTGCACATATCTGTGAGGCTGGAGTTGATTTTTATGTTCAGTTAAAACGTTGTTTCATCAATATATGTCATGTTACTTCAGAATATTAATAGGGAGGTTTGACAGATGGATCTTGTATGATAATGGTGCGAGTATAGTGCTCAGTGAACACTAGAAATCTTTTTTCTTAATAACATTTCTGTTTCAATGGTATAATAATGTTTTGTAATTTTTAATAAAATAAAATAGTTCTTGAGATGCAAATATTTACGTTTTTTTTTTAGAATTTTTATTATTGAGTTTTCTATTAAATGTTGATATATCTACTTCTGAAAAGAAAAGGTTTTTGTCAATTTAAAATTCCACACCAAAAATCTTTCAGTTTATTTTAAAATTTAAACAATTACCGGTCAAACAGATGTTACATATCATCTATTAATTAATAACATAATTTTTCGATTTTAAATTCTCACATAAAAATTTTAAAAACAAAATTACACGCCCCCCTGGACTTATCTACGTCCAAATGTAAGTCTCCAACTATCCAAATACCGCAAACAAAATACAATAACGTCAAAATATCAAGAAATGTTCCTAGAACTGCTACAAACTCTACGAGAACTTACCGCTATATGTACAGATGGTTCGAAGTCTTTGTAACACAAAACACAACCCATAAGAGAAAACTGGAAAACTCTCTCTAATATATATACCGCAGAACTAAATGCTATAGCATCCGCCCTTTACTTGCATGACAAATATACCAAATGGAAATGTAGTAATAATATCGGACTCCAGTCCACTCCAAGGACGAGATATAATGTATTCAGTTCACCCACTTGTTAAACGAATTCATGAATACTTAATAATTTTAAAATAAATAGTCAGTCTCTAAGATAAATCAGTCTCCTTCATCTGGGCTCCCGGGCATGTTGGTATTACAGGAAATGAGATGGCCGACAAAGCTGCAAGAGAAGTGCTAGTTCTCCCAGGTAGAACCGCAGCAATCTTAACTGCAAAGGAACTTGCTCCCCCTTTAAAGGAATGTATTAATAAAATATGGCAGGCAATGTGGGATGAAAGTCCACCCAGTAAGTTGAAACCTATCAAGAAAGATGTGAAGCCCTGGATTACATCAACCCGAAGTAGACGCCGTGAAGAAGTAGTGATCACCCGACTCAGAATAGGACATACCCGACTGACACACATCCATCTCATAACAGGAGAACCCCCTCCAAAATTTTCGAAATTTAATAGTAATCTGACCGTCGTGTTTTTGAAGAATGTCATCACTACACATTATTTATTATTATTTTATTTTTATACCAGATCGGCCTGGTGGGGCTTACATGGTTGATATAACTTATATTATATATATATTTTTTAACAATTGATTATGAGGGGGTATAGTCATACAAATGACACCCCTAACTATATACAATGTTCTTATTAAAAGAAAAAATAATAATAAAATAAATAGATAAGAATAATGCTTCTTAATAAAAGAGGAAAGTAAAATTAATAACAAAAAATAATGATATTGGTAAACTTAAATAAAACAAACAATTGTCTTCTAATGGTAAAAAGAAACAAGTTAGTTTGAAAAAGGGAAGAGAGAAGAAAAAAAATAATAATAATGAATAAATAAAATTAATAATAATAATATGTAAATAGAGGTAGTGTGACTCTGAATTAATTTTATATTTATTATAAATTTATAAAAGAATGTCCTGCAGCAGTCTGGGCTTCAGTCTTCGGGTTGAGGTTGGGTTTCCCAGGTTGTAGGTCACTGCTCCTTTAACTGTCGGCAACTGGGAGTGGAACTTCATGAACCGTTTTTTGATATTGTTGCGGCCAACAAATGGTTCACAAATCAATTATTGAAACATGTGTTTTATTAACGTCAAAAACAAAACAACTTCTTTCTTTTGTTTTTTAAACTAAAAAATAGACAGACTACTTCTTAACGTCTCCTTTATCTACTCATTTACGCACTCGTAGTTACCAGCATTCTGGCCATCTTCGACAGCTGAATCATCTTAGCCACGGCGGGCGGACTTCTTTAACTCATCCTCCAAGAGGACAAGGCGGGCGGACGTACGTCCCTTACGTCCCTATTTCCACGAGAACATCCTCTCAGAACAACCTCAACCGGGGCCCCACCAATCACCGGTGAAATAAGGCATTTTTTTTTCTCTCTTTTTGTCTAATTCATTTAATTTTGTAATAGTTCTAAGATTTATTTTTTTTCTAGTTTATATATTCTTATATATTTTGTGTTCCGTTTATTATGTTTACTTATTTAAAAATACAAAAATAACAAAATTCGACCATTTCTTTTCTTTTCACGGTTGGGCTAGTAAAGGTTCCTTTTGAACCCCTACCCGCCGTAACAGATATAATCCTCTATTGACTGCACTTGTAATTCGCGATGCAACTGGCTATTTCTTATGAACGAAGGAGCATTAACTGCGATTCTTAGGACTTTATTTTGAAAAGATTGTAGTTTTTTCCTTTTCGTGAAGGATGCCGCTCCCCAGACTTCACAGCCGTACATCAGCAGTGGTCTGAGGATTGTTTTAAATATAAGAATAGTTGTTTTTGGTTTTAGTTTGGAATTTCTGTTTAGGATAGGATATAGCATTATCAGGGTTAGGCATAGGTTTGATATTGGTATGGTGATTCCAGGTAAGGCGGCGATCTAGGTGAATTCCCAGGTATCTTACTGTTTCACTAGCAGGATTCCATTTCACATTTTTACCTTTGAGGATTAGATCCGGTGGATCTGGTGGGCGTCGAAGAGTAAAAATTTTTGAGTTGTATTTTTCAAATCACTACACATTAACTCTGAACCAGTTAGGGATACCAACGAATGTTCCAATGCGTTGAGAAACGACGAATCCGTAATAGAAAGAGTCATTAAATTCATCCATCAGACTAACTTAATAACCAGCCTTTAATTATTATAATTATCTATTTATCTTGCCTTATTTTTAAAATTAGAACTTATCTGCTTTCCATCATCCTTTCGATTATTAAACAAATTATAATTGTCTAGCTAGAGAATATTTCAAATCTCACTGAAATGAATCCACTGGTGCGGATCAGTACACCATACCAAAGCTATGACTATGGAACAACTAGCCCTTACCATAACCAACAACCAACGAGCGTTGATGACCAGACTGTTAAACGCACTTTCAAAACTAACAATAACAATAACAATATTTTCAAATAATAAATTTTCTAAAATAGAGGTATTGACCTTTTTTAAAAAAAAAATCCTCAATTGATGTTAATTCATTGCATTATCATTAGTGTAATGTATTAACATATAATTGAGGATGTTTTAGAAATAATTAATGTATTGCTAAAATTGCTTTAGCGGCAACAGAAGTTTTATTACTAAAACTAAAACATTCATTATTGTAAAATCTTTTGGTTACTTGAAGAATTGTTATTTTCCTGAATTCCTTTTTATCGTTTTAGCTTTGTTTTTATTTATTTGCTAAAAGTTTCTGTTATCCAAATAATCCTTCGTTAAATCTCCTCTTCTTCCTCTAGAAATCCCCTTTCATTAAATAGAAATTTAAAGGAATATAAGCTACCTTTATTGTATCAGTTTGTTATTGCCCTTTCTTACCAGGTTATGTAGAGTATAATGTTAGGCATTAGCAAGAGGCTTAGGAGCCCACCGCAGAGAGCCGAGAAGGTAAGAAAGACCAGCTAAATTATAAACTAACCCGTTTAGAGAGAGACAGAGAGGGATGTAATAGGAAAGCGATCCGAGGCGGGGAACAGCACTCTGGGGCCCCACAATACACCCCCCAATTCCTTCCCCCTACCCCATCCTCTTATAGGACCCACCTACGATTACACTTTATGTCACCGGCCAAATAGCAAATGCTTTCTATCTCCTTCCGACTATTATTGTAAATATATAGTAATCTTAAGTCCTGTCTCTTTATTGTTTTAAAAATTACATCCTGAACCCATATGCGATTTTAGCCCTGCTTATTTACCTTATACGCGTTTTATATTAATAATTGTTTGCCATTTGTTTGATTTCTATTTGTTATATAAAACGATTCTTCTGAATTATTTATTAATAATTCGGTTTTCGACTATCTAATTGGCGTACTAAGACAAATTTTGTAGCTAGATGTACACCTGACTTTACCACTTAAAATGGTACTCTATACTTCCTAGGTATGGTGATGTGGATTATTCTACGATATAATATGAGTAAAGAGGAAAAAGATAATCTATGCCTATATAATACTCAAACATAAATATCTGTACACGGTTCGGTTGATTACGCCTCAACACGAATTTGACTCAAGTTAGATTTTACAACATGTTCAGTAGTGAGGAAGTCAAATAGTTCAAGTAAACATTAGATATTTAGTAAACATAGCATTCAAAACATTTCTATATGAATAATTAATTATATTCTAAATATATAATCATTATATTTTAGAATGACACTGTGCTTACATTACACTCTTGGGCTTAAACCGATGGTGAATTAATATTCAAATAAATAGCGGGCTATAAAATGTAAACAGAAATATTAAAGAGATAAATATGCCGCTGGACACCGATAGGATCCTCTTCCAATATCCGTTAGTAAAAAATGATTATGAGAATTTCTCAGACGGTTTACCTGAATATTTTATATTTTATAT